>NW_020210092.1:0-19388 GCF_003070985.1 Temnothorax curvispinosus
ACGTTTGTCACCCGTCACAAACTCGCCGTTGAACACAGTATTTATCTTTACACTTGCGTGTCTTTGCATGACGTTCCGCACACGATCGAGCACGATGACTTCAGCGTCTTCGAGAAATTTTCGCGGTTTGATGTAATTGATATTTATCACCGCACCGGTCAATACACGGTTTTCGAACGCGGCATCGATCTCTCGCCAAACGAGTCTTTCCGCGTTATCGTCATTACTAGTGCCCGCCGCGTACTCACCACCGATATGTACGAACCGTCTCTGTAATAGAGTCTTCGCACCTTCGAGTCGCGCGATTCTTGCCACTAAAGATTGTCTGTTTACGCGGCTCTCATCTGTGATTGAGAGCCGCGGACGTTTGGAACGACAGTCTTCTTCGAGCTGCTCAATAAATTCCTCGCATCGCCGTGTCCATGCAAAATATTCGTCCAAGGTAGCGATTTGGTTGGATCGTTCCAACAGGTTGCGTTCCGTTTCATCGTGATGTTCCATGTTTTGTTTTTTAATACTGTCTTTTTTAGATCACGTCACATTCTTCGATAGAGCACTTGCACGTGACTCGATCGCACGCTGAACAATATCGTTTGCCACTTTGAATGCGATAGTGGTCAGACATAAAAAAATGAGGCATGAAGTAGGGGACATTAAAGTGATTATTCTCCCAATTATCAATATCATCAAGGTCACGTTCATAGGTTTTTTGAAGCATCAATAGATGAATAGGATTATTGAGACGGTGAGGGTACATATACAAACGTATCGAATTGTTCATCACCACCAATTCGACGTATTTCCCAATACCTGTATGAATCTTAATGTATGTTGCTTCACAATCATAGAGCTGTTTACAAAATTTAGACGCCCAATAGCGATAGTCAACAATAGGCTTAATATGATACGGCACAACGTCAGTACAGCGAGCTGCACGTGATTCTTCCTCGCTAACGCACTTGTCCCGCAGTCGTCGATACACTTTTCGTCTCACGTTAGAATCCCAGTCATAAGGAGAAGAGGTATTGATAACGACTCTTTGTCTAGCGAAGCGTTGACCGGTTCCGCGTATACCGAGTTCGCGATCGCGAAGAAACTGCACCGGCGATATTCATCGCACATCCCTCAATTTCACTCCTTGATCTTCTTCACGCAAACCATTGGTGATATTTGTTGTAATACATTCCATTATTATATCATCCCTAGATTTTGGAGGCTCCACAGATTTCTCTTCAATTATCCGCACCATGTTGCGCACGTTGTGTATAATGTCCCACTCGCGATAATGTTTTTTTTTTTTATCACTTCATGCAACTCGGGCACATGTTGCACGGATATATTTGGAACAATGGAGTATTACGACAATCTGTGCAAAATTGAACGTTCATTACCTCGTACGGTCTCGATATTTACGTATGTGCTAACCAGTGTCTGGTGCAGCGATCATACTCGAATAACACAGGTTATCTGAACCGTATCTAAAATAAAATTAAATTGCGCAACACTTCGTACGTCCATCTAACGCTAAAAATTTGGGACGCGACACTATTTTTTTTATAACTTCTCTACGGTTATCGTCTCCATCGCTGTTATAAGTGCTGTCCGGTGACAACGGACGATCCTCGTTGGATGAATCTGCATCCATTATTGTCCATCTCTATTTTTGTTCATTGTTTTTGAAAAAATGTTTTTTTTATACCGCCCACTTGACAAAAAAACTTCAGCCCCGAGTATGAACTTTTAAGAGCCGCGATAATGTTTTTTTCTTATTGTGTGCAAATCGGGCACATATTACACGGAAATATCATATACGATGCTTCACGACATCTTGAACAATACCGGCCATGTGTCGTTCCGCGTCTCTCAACGAAATGTTTTAGGCGAGCGTACATGCCGAAATCAAGGTCCGATAGAGCAACCATGCACTGAGCACATAGTGCAAGTGCACCACCCGTTGAATAATAAAAATATATTACACAATGTCTCGTACGTAAATTTAGTGCAACGATTTCCGTATGCTCGATCCTGATCCGTGCATCGACGCAATGTTCCATCGATTGGGTAGAATTGTCGAAACGGTCGATGTCAAGTTCACGCAATTCTCCAAAATTGCGTCCACTGTAACGAATCCTACGCAAGTATTGAATGTAATACGCGATAGCGATGCCTTCGATAAACATCAGCTCGTCGATTGTGAGCTCGCAGCTTTATTTTTTAGTGCGCTACCGTAGTACGTAAAAAAACAAAAAATATGTAAAAGAAGAAGAATAAAAAAATGTATTTTTAAAATATAAATCATGACTTAATTTCTTTACACGCATTTCCATTCGAGCCGTATATGCGACGTTCAACTCGAACCATTCGGGCCGCTTGAAATTTAAGGTATATCATATATCGTAAACTATGAAGCCATGCTCCGGCGACGCTCGCCTATGTGGTGTTGATGCTCCAACGAATCCTTTCTCGCTATTGTAATGCTAGATATATTTTATCTTAATTACTTTTCTGAGCTCTGGTTCAGTCCTCTGCAGTCAGTTAAGTCAGTAGTGTGAAAACGTTCGCAAGCGCAAGTAGAGCACTGTGTAAGAATAAGAAATGGACCGAGAAGAAGAGGAACGAGAAGAAATGGAACGAAGATATCACGTAATCGAAGAATGCATAGTAATCTAATACCCCGCAGTAGGAGTATGTATACTTAATACCGTTGCGTGCATGTCGCCCGGTATGCTTTTTGAACTCCAAGCTGAAGCGTGCAGTTCGTCACTTCGTCACGACGATCGTTTAAATCGTCGTTATTTTCGTGAGTGCGCGAGTGTGAATAAGTGTCTGAGAGAGTCACGGACTCACTGTCGGCTTGGGCGTAACATTTTTTGAAAAAGCATACCGGACGGCATGCACGCAACAATACATAATTGTATATTATATATTTTTTAAAAAATTAACCATTCTGTTAACGCGTTACAGTGGATATGGGTCGACAACGTGCCGGTGCGCGAGGTCCGCCTTTATAATATGGTGAGGGTTCGGATCCCTCACAGACAGGTGTGTTTAATATTTTTTTCACGGATTTTAATTTTTTTAAAATTTTTTAAACTTTTTTTAAATTTTTTTAAATTCTTTTTTAGCATTTTTATATATTTCGATGAAATCCGAATTCGGGGATTTATCAATATACATCGTCAGCGTTTGGTACGCTGGTTTAGAAGAGTGGATTCCGAATATAACGAGGAAATCTGGGTCAAACACCGAGAAATATTTCGCGCCGCCCAGCTGATAGTCATAAAACAGCATTTTCAACGTCATATGGACATTATAAATTCGATCGAATGCCTTTTGGATTAAAGAATGCACTGGCAACCTTTCAAAGATTAATGGATTTAGTGTTAACAGGAATGCAAGGTAACGAAGTTTTTGTGTATTTAGATGACATAGTATTATACTCAAGTTCTCTTACAGAACACACACGTGCAATTAAATTTGAAAAATTAATTAAACGATTACGCGAAGCAAATTTAAAGCTACAACCAGATAAATGCGAATTTTTGAGAAAAAAAGTTACTTATTTAGGACATATAATAGGGGAAAATGGAGTCCGTCCAGACCCTAAAAAGATAGAAGCAGTACAAAATTTTCCAATTCCAAAGAGTGCCAAAAACATAAAACAATTTCTTGGATTGGCTGGATATTATCGTAGATTTATTCAAGGATTTTCGAAAATAGCTAAACCATTAACTAATTTATTAAAAAAGAACATTTATTTTAAATAGGGAAACAAGGAGCAAAAAAGCTTTGATATATTGAGAAATGCATTATGTCATGAACCAATATTGCAATATCCTGATTTTACTAAACCTTTTCTTTTAACAACTGATGCATCTGGAATTGCAATTGGTGCAATTTTAAGTCAGTTGTTGGGAGTAGTCAGTAATTATTGGGAGTCAGTAAATAGTTAGGAGTCAGATAATTATTGTCAATCAGTTTATCATTTTCTTGTACTCATAACTTTAAATCGACAGTCCTTATTAAATTCTGACTTCAGCAAATCTTTAAGACAGATCTTAAATAACTGCAGTAAGAAAATTCTCCCCGAATAAAGGTAATTTTAATTTTAATTTTAATTCTTGAAACCAATTTTACTAAAAATTCTTTAATTCCACAACTCTTAACTGTAGCTCGCAGATTAATAAAAATAAACATAAAAAATACTTCTGCGATCGGTGAGTATATTTCTATTCTATATTTCATTTTTTTTTATTGAAAAAATAAATTATTCTTTTTCGCAGATGTCTACACTATTTCAGTTCGAGCAAAAAATTGGCAGCCCATAGCATAGACTGCGAAAAATTAAACCACTGTGTCATCCAGCTGCCAAGTGAGGATGACAAGTGGTTGCAATTTAACAACTACGGTAGAAAAGAACGAGTCCCATTTATTGTGTACGCGGACTCGGTGCACTCAGTTTCAGGAAGCGGATCCTGAAATGTCCGGTATTTACCAACATCATGAGGCATTCAGCATCGGGTATTACGTGCGATCGAGTCATTTCGATCTCATTGTTCAGACAACGCGTGTAGTCGTCGAACGTAATGGCACGCGCCATGATGCGGCTTTTGACACCTTTCGTTTTTTAGTGTCTTTTTTTACTATCGACTCGCAGGGCGTATGTACATTTTCGCCCTAAGTCCAATTTTTTACATAGTTTATTTCTTCATATGTTTCAAAAATACGGTCTGCATGAATTAAATCACTGGCTGCGTTCCACTTATCGCTCACAACGCTCGCGAGCATCATTTCGTTCTTGTAACATTTGACAAACAACAAGGATGAAATGATTCCACGAGCGATGCGAGCGATAAGTGGAACGTACCCATTATTCATATGTGTATCTAAGAGTTGTGCGATTCATCGAATCCCAACCATTATACATACGTACATACATATGTACATACGCACATACGTACATACATGCGTATACATACGTACACACAAATTTTAGCATTTCATGAATATCCTCACCCTTGATAATTAAAATTAATTTGTATTAATATTTTTTACAGCGATATATCTTCTAAGGATAAGAAATATCACAGGAATTACCATTTGAATAATACAAAGTATAATACAAGAGATGATATCAAACTGCCATCAGTAATTAAGAAGAAGTCACTGCAAGAATTTATCTGTACTTCTTGTAAGTATTCAAAATGTATTTTGGGGATAACATATGTAGTTGTGGAGAGTAGTAGTGTATGGCTGGATGTGTGGAATATGAGTCCCCAACAATACCGTGCAACTCTCTGCGGGTCACGATGATATGACTCTCCACATGTACATGTCTGCCTATAGCTTATATCGTCCGACAAGATCGTCGGTGAGAGCGTCGATCGGGACAATGAATATTGTTGTCGAATTTGTTTATTTAAGTCGGCGCGGTCGAGCGCTCGCGAGAAAACGCGGTTAATTAAGCCCCTTGCACAATAGGCGATAGCGACAGCGAAAGTATAGCTTTGTCGGCAACCTTGTCGCTGTCGCTATCGCTATCGCTATTGCCTATTGATGTGCAAGAGGCTTTAGTGTAGCGCTATCTTTGGTAGGGGTACACGCGACCACTACATGTAATCTCATGTATTGAAATTTTATTTTTTATCTTTGCAGAAAATAATTCTAAAAATATTAAAAAACCTAGATATGAGGTCGTCGAGTCATATGTACGCAGTAAATAAAGTTGTTCTCAGAAGAACAACATGGGATCGTAGTCTCTTTAAATTAAAATGTTTTACGTAATATACAATGTAAAAATTCTACTCAGATCCATAATATAATATTTTTTTTTGCACCCACAAGTAAATATTTAAAACAGTTGGATTAACTGATATATTCGCTCGTTAGCACACTTTTAATTAAATCGACGACCACTCTTATCTGCTCGCGAAATTTGGATCTCGCAAGCGCACCGCGCTATCGATATCGGGCGGCAATCGCGTTCAAATTGTCTCATGTAAGTAACGCTTCAAATTTTCGATATAGACCAAAATTAACACAGTGTAACACAATGTACGTAACATAATTAATAAGTTGAACAAACTTACCTTAAGTGAAGTTCGACTGTAATTATGCTGTCTCGTCCGAATGGATATATGTGTAGTGCGCCCTCTGCGCAGTTACCAACAGGCGATTTTAAAGATTCTAAAAACGCGCGTTTTTCTCGGTTCGCGCGCGAGTCGAGCGTCACCTCCCCGCCGTAGCGCTTCATACTTTTAAAGCTGCAAATCTGAAATCGGGGATTGGGAGGGTGGGACTATCCATCCGGACGAGACAGCATAATTACAGTCGAACTTCACTTAAGGTAAGTTCGTTCAACTTATTAATTATGCAACGTCTCGTCCGGATGGATATATGTGTAGATATTTAAAGCTCAGATTTGCCTCCGAGATTCTGTTTACAAAGCAGAATTTTAATTATGCACTGGATAATACAAGGACAATTAATATGTTAACCCGTATTAAGTATAGTAGAACAGAAAGTAGGGTCTTCGACGATAGGGCAATTATAGAAACGGGCGAAAACTTCCGAAGATTTGGTCCATCCTGCAGTTCGCCGAATTTCGTCCAAACTGATGCCCTTACTGGCCGCTAATGATGTCGAGGCATGGCGAGTGGAGTGAGCCGAGAATATAGAGGGGTCTATACCTGCTGCGCTCAACTCCGTTTTAACCCAACGGCCCAGAGTTTGGGATGAAACTGGGCCATGTGGAGGGCGAGTAGCGATAAAGAGCGAGTCGTCCTTTCTGCTTCTAAGTTCCTTTGTACGGTCTAAATAAAATTTCACCAATGAAAGGACGCATAGGTTTGGTCTGTCCGCAAATGGTTTAAAGATGAGCAAGGGTTGCGGTCTTCCAATCTTCGAAGTCTTGAGCCTCGCTGGAATTTTGATGACCAAGGTGTCGGTAATTGTGATGTTTGAAAGTTGTATAGCTGCTAGCGTTTGCATCCTTTGCGCAGTCGTGAGCGCGAGAAGCGTTACCAGTTTTCTAGAGAGGATTTCCAAAGAGAGATCCTCGTGGGGGTATAATGTAGATAAATGGGTAATCACCTGCGCCGGATCCCAAATAAAATTGTATCGAGGACGCTGTGGTTTCAGCGCCGCCAATCCCTTAAAAAATCTTCTCACCAGCGGGTGTAAGCCTATTTCTTCTGCAGAAAGAAGAGAAATGGCTGACCGATACGTGTTCAGAGTTGAGTAAGAACGAAGCTCCGGTAGCAGCAAAGATAAAAATTCCAAAAATACTGAAACGGACGGGCGGAAGCAATCAATTTGTTTCTGTTTACAGAAGAGCCACCACAGTCTAATTGGCTTAGCATATTGAGCCATCGTAGCGTCTGAAATAGATGCGAGTTATCGCGCTCAATGCAACCGTGGGTGTACCTCTGACTAGGAAGGCCTGCCGGATAATCTCGCGACAGCCAGGCGTATCTTGCTCCAGACTGGGTGAATTTCCCTAAAAGGAGATGACAACATGTGAATGTCCGGTTCAAAATACACAGGTTGATTAATAATTAAGCGGCAAAAAAGCGGGAACCAGGGTTGTGCTGGCCACCATGGAACCACTATAACTCCCTCCGCTCTGTCCGTGATAATTTTTCGTAAAACCTTTAAAATTAAAATAAACGGGGGAAAGGCGTAAAAATAAAATTTGCTCCAATCTAAAGAGAAAGCATCCACTGAGAAAGCTTCCGGATCCGGAAACCAAGATACAAAACGGGAACATTTCGCATTGATAGATGCGGCGAATAAATCAATATCAAATGGACCGAAAATCATATTAATCCTATCAAAATAACTTTGCTCTAACGACCACTCTGTTTCTTCAGAAATGGTTCGAGATTCTGCATCTGCCTCAAAATTCTGGGCAGAGGGAATATACAAAGCGTAGATGAAAAGGTCACGTTCTGCACACCAGCACCAGATTCTTCTGGCGAGGTCCGACAAGTGGGGAAATTTAATCGATCCCATGCGGTTCACGTAAGAGAGAGCTATTGCATTGTCCACTTTTAATAGAATGTTGCAATGCTTTAAATCAAATGCAAAACATTTCAAGGCATGAAATATAACCAGAAGTTCCAGGTAGTTGATGTGATTGAGCTTGTCCTCCGCTGACCAGAACCCGTGTGTGCGGTTCTCCCCGCAGACAGCACCCCATCCGGTTAGCGAGGCGTCGGTGAAAATTTCCCGAGTAAAGATGCCAGAACGAATAACATTACGCTGAGAGGTGTCAGCAAAAACATCTTTCCACCACAAAAGATCCTCTTTAATGGAAGAAGGAAGCGTCATCCGCGCTTCAAAATTGTCGTTTGCATCTATCAGAGCATGAAATTTAACCCTTTCCAAAATCTTGGTATGTAAAATCCCATATTGGACCGCTGGGCAGATCGAAATTAATGAGCCAATGAAACTTGCGAACTCTCGAATAGTACACGACTTCTTATCCAAGAAAGACAGCGTTAATTTTAGCAATTTTTCCCTTTTTTCTGAAGGAATAGAAACTGAAAAATAAATAGAGTCAAAGATGAAACCTAAGTAAAGACAGGATGTAGAAGAAGAAAATACACTTTTCCGTTCGTTTATTAAAAATCCCAGCGAAGATAGAAGATTCGATGTTTCGAAAATATTACGTAAACATGCCTCGTATGAGGGTGCAATTATCAGAAAATCATCTAGAAAAGCGACTAAAAAGAATTCTTTCTCTCTTAGATACGATATCGCAGGTTTCAAGGACTTAGTAAAAATAAAAGGGGCTGAAGCGAGCCCAAACGGTAAGGCTTTAAATTGATAAAGTTGACCCTGAAACCGAAAACGGAGATACTTCCTATCCTCTGGACAGATCGGAATATGCAAATATGCGTCCTGTATGTCAATTGACGCGAGAAAATCACCCGGGGAAAAGAGCTGAACTACCGTCTTCCAATTCTCTAGTTTAAAATGCGAGGCAATGATATATTCATTGAGCCGCTTAAGATTAAGAATGAATCTCCAACCCCCCGAATGTTTTTTAATGACAAAATATGGTGACAAAAATTGTCCCTCGCAATCTGACACAGGTTCAATAGCGCCCTTAGCATAGAGATTATCTATCTCCTGACGACAAATTTGCATCTCTCTGTCTGATAAGTGGATAGAGGGTTCAAACTCCTGATGTGGTGGATGGTGCTTAAAGGGAAGCTTATAACCTGTTATCGCTTGGAGAATCACTGGATCGGATGTAATTTCCTTCCATTTGGATAAAAAGCCTGATAGCCTGCCGCCCACGGTTACCTGATTTTCCTCTAACGCCTCCTGGAACGGGACCTGTAGCGGGGCCTGTAGCGGTGCGACGACTGGTGACTGCTGCTCGACGCCCCTGTTCTCCTTGTCGCCAACTGTCTCGATCTCGATACAGGGGCACGTGCATTTCCCGACCTAACGGGTGCAGTCTGTAGCGGGCGTTTAATTGGCTGCTGAGTCTTTTTTGAGAGCGTTAATGACGCATTGACAATGTCCTTGGACGACTTCTCCATTGAGGCTGCCTTCTTAATTTCTTCACCGAACGAAGCGCCAAACAATAAATTATCTACCGGAATGGCATCGGCTGTGTTCTTGGCCATAATATTAAATGTCGGCTTGACAAGAGCCCGTCTAGACAAGGAAAGACGATAGAATAGGTCTGCTATGATCTTAATTCCTTCGTTGAATTTACCGATTGCAGCACGAGCCTCGGCGTTGAGGGAGCTTTGCGTCTCCGGTTTGAGAAGATCCGACAATGCCTCTCCGAAAGCAAGGAGGGCGGAGCCAACCTGATGGTGATTAACACTGCCATACTCATCTCTCTTGACTACAGCATTATTTTTCAGAGCCGATTTGCACTCTATGTTTAGTTTAGGAGCCTTGAGGAAATCTAATTCTCCCTCCTCCGGTGGAGAGTACTTCTTTAACAGAGCTTCTCGCTGGTCCGCGGGAAGGCCTTTCCGCATTAACTCACGCAACTGCTGGACAACAAGGTCGTTCCAAGATTGTGTCTCTGCTATTTGTCCTATGGCACCGAAGAGCTCTCTAGTTAAGGTATCCGCCGAATCCTCTGCTGCAGCGGGCTCCGACAAAACTATCGTCTTGCTCGGGGGGGACGTGGGCAAGCCATCGTCTGGCAGGTTACTTACCGCCGCTACAACAGAAGAAAAGGTATTCCGATTAATCGGAAAAGGTTGTGTCGACTCCTCGGTCTGTATTACAGAACTGGGATGAACGTACACACCTGTAACGTGCGGATCCTCTGGCCTAACCTGTCTAGCAGGATTTGCCATTTCTGCCACCTGAGAGGCAGATTTCGCTCGACCGGGACTGTCCTCCCTAATGATGTCGTCAGAAGGTCTCTCCGCATCCGACTCTTGGTCAGTGTGACATGCGAGAGCCGAGGACACGGTCGGCGATAAAGACTCGACATGTGGACATCCAACCTCTCTCCTCGATAATACCTCGATCAACTGCGATATCTTGTTTTCCAGACCCTCAATGCGATCACGATGCTTGGATGACGATGACCTCCTCCTCTTCCTCGATTTATGCATGGACTTGCCCATTTTTACTCGATAAATAACCGAAATCTTGCAAAGAAAATAATCGCACTGTTGATGAACGCACAACAGGAAAAGCAATGAAGCGCTACGGCGGGGAGGTGACGCTCGACTCGCGCGCGAACCGAGAAAAACGCGCGTTTTTAGAATCTTTAAAATCGCCTGTTGGTAACTGCGCAGAGGGCGCACTACACATATATCCATCCGGACGAGACGTTGCATAATTCAATATTTCTGTTCCTTATTATGAGATTTGTAATTATTTGGATTATGGTATATATAGAAGCAAAAAATACAAGCTAGTACGTTTAAAAAATGTTTTGTGTCTTAGAATTTCAATTTTTTTAAATAAAATACAAGATTCCTTATATAGACGGAACTTTGCGCTTCGTGATTTTTCGACCCGATCGTTCGATCGAGAGGACTTGTTGTTGCTCGTAATATAATTTTTTTTGATGCGAAAAGTCAATCGATGCCAAGAGAATCCCCATTTTATTCAAGATTAGAAATCTCTTTTATGACGTTACATTCATTTAGATTTGTTATGCCGAGTTAGTCCTAGAGAGAGGGAGGAGAAATTTGATCTCTCCCTCTCCTATAGTATTAAGTTAATTTTTCTGAAACTGTTTTTTGATAAATATTGCGGTAACTTTTCAGACATATCGGTCGCTGATGTCGCGATTGACATTGAGTTATTGCGTAGTAGGGGAACGATGACCGTCAGTCCGTCATAAGAGGCTACGCCGAAAACCCTAACTCCCAAAAAGCTCTACCGGCTGATGGCCTTGGAATATGAACAGATTGTCCGCGAAGAGTGCATTGCGTAACTACGCTTACTACGCACGTTCTATTTGCAAATTTCGTGAGCCGTATAATCACGCCGCACAGTGTTGCGCATCAGCGACCGATTTTATGGATATAAAAACCGGCGATTAAAATTTAAGATATCTACCTAAAATTTTACATACATATATTACATACGGAAAATAATGTTTTGCTTAGCCAGTGACCAAATTTAAAACTATAAAAACATTGAGGGGCAAGGGGGTATATTATTAATTGCGGGAAAAGTCATATACTTATTACTTATTATTATGTTTACTTTTATTATTATATGTATTATTTTTATGTTTACTTTTATTATTATATGTTTATATTGTTATGTAATATTAGTGTTAGTTTTCTACTACGTTCAAACAAGCAAACCTACTTAAGTTCTCAAATAATAATTCTAATTTTTTAAATCTAATATTAAATTTGCATGCTTATTAACATAACTTAAACTTTTATTAATATTTTTTATTGTCTTTAACTTATTTACCTAGGTAACTCTAATGCTATAGTGTACGTAGAGACGTAAACTATAGCTTAGTTATTCAGATTGAATTTTTGAACGCAGCCCTGGTTATATAGTTTTCCGCATCTAAATTGCTTAGGCGCACATTTGCGCAAAAAGTTCAAATTGTCTCATGTAAGTAACGCTTCAAATTTTCGATGTAGACCAAAATTAACACAGTGTAACACAATGTACGTAACATAATTCAATATTTCTGTTCCTTATTATGAGATTTGTAAGTAAATTGGATTATGGTATATATAGAAGCAAAAAATGCAAGCTAGTACGTTTAAAAAATGTTTTGTCTTAGAATTTCAATTTTTTTGGATTTTTTGGGATTTTTAATTCTATTTTAAATGACGGAAAAAAATTACCGGCGCAACATCAAATAAGAGAGTAGGAAATTAGCAAATTGAATCCACAACGTACGTATTGCTACGCGCAAAAAGCTTCCTCTATGAGGAAGCTAAACTAAAAATTATGCATCTAATAAAATACAAGATTCCTCATAGAGGAGCTTTGAGCGCGTAGCAATACGTTGTGGATTCAATTTGCTAATTTCCTACTCTCTCATTTCAAAATTGTGACTTTGCTATGTGCAAATTTCCACATCGCACATCTCAATTTGATGAGAAAGTCAAGTGCAAATTTCTAATTTTGCTTAATATCATTTATACAATTTTGCGTAAAAATTTATACTTGATTTTTTTTTACGTTTTTTATGATTTTTAATGTCTTTTTTTAGCCAAATTCGTTTTACTATGGAAACGCAGAGTTAATTATTATAACGCAGTGCAGCTACAAAGAACATGATTCTGTTTTGTATTACATTTGTAAAACATCACGCATTTTTTACTCAAAATTATTTTGTGAAGAAATGTGACAAAAATTGTAATAAACATTAATGATCGTGACAGTCTAGATGCGTTTGTCATTAATTAAATAGTCAGAAATAAGAATAACAGCGTTTCAAACTTCTTCTTCTTTTTCCTTGTTTATCATCATCTCGTCGATCAACGCGTCGATGCCCAGCATAAAAAAGGATCGGTTAGATTTTTGCTGTTCCTTCATTTCTTACAAATATTTAGGTCCTGGATTTCCAGGGGGGTTTTCTTTGGGTTGCTTTACAATACAGCATTTGTATTCTCAAGTTTTCTCAAGTACACTTTTGGTTGTTGTTGTCTTGCAGCTTAAGGTGGGTAATTTAGGTTGGGTAATTTGTTATCCATTGTGAATTTTGGAAAAACACCAATATTTTCTTTGGGGTTGTTTGTAAACTTTGCACCGCAAAAAAATTGGGCGGAGAAATTCTAGTACTCGCTTTCGACGATTCCTCCTACGCTTGATGATCGCGTGGAGATTTCGTTTTTGAGGGAGTGGAACTTCCGGGTCCACTAAAATAATTTTACTTATAACGGGTTGATTGATATGACAGTGGTTGATCTTTCCCAGATCCGGAGTATTTAACGAACAAAAGAAATTGTCACGAGCCCAAGGTGACAGCGAACCGGCCGAATTCGCGACAGCGACGAAAACACATTCTTTTACTGAAGGACTTACAAAATATTCTTTATTGAAAATTCCTCTAGTAATGCTATATTTCATCATATAACTAGAGGGATTTATTATCGCATTTCAGAAAATTTATTGCTTTATATATTGCTCTTAGCATAAAAAGAGATCGGTTAAGTTTTACATGAAAACATATTCTTTATCTGACTTGCAAAAAATCCGGGAGTCAGAGGCCGACAAGTCAGTCAGACCCGACAACGTCAACGACCCCAATGCCTACGCCGCGCCGCGGCGCCGATCGACCCAAAATCCGCGATGGCGAAAACGAGAACGTCAAGAGCTCAAATGTTGACATAAATCCGCGAAATAAACCCGTATTTAATTAATGAACTCTCGGGGATCCTACAGTCGATAGACTACCTTTAAATAAAGAGATAAAAAGAAAAAGGAATAAATGGAACTCGCTACACTTAATGACTTCCTTGATATCCATATCTTTGGAATTTACGAATCGGATAGCGGGCCCTTCATGATGTGGATGTAGCCGCGTTGTGGGTTAGATTTCGCGCACAGATTCTAACTCGAAACTCAAGCAGCAGAAGAGATTATGATTTAAAAATATCGAGGTTGACTGAAGCTGAGAAGAGACTAAAGCTCAAGAAAGCAAATCCCGCAATGTCAGGGTTTATATAGGAAAGTTTAAGGGGTGGACTTTATTGTAGGATGTGTTGTTAGTTACTATTCTGACGATTTTAGTTGGTAGGCAATGTTTTTTTACCCAGGATGTAGATTTGAGTTTTTGCCTATCTCTTGACGAGCTAGGTACAATGATTTTTACGGCTGTTTATTGGCGAGTTTTGTCAAAAAGCTCCCACCATTGAATTCTGAGGGCGCAAGCTCTTTTTCCAGTGACTCACTCAGTTTTTCGCCAAATCAAAATTATACAATAGGCGATGATGCTCCCACATTGCTCACCAATAAATAATTTTAAAAATTTAAATGTACATTTTGGGTGAAAACCATTACCATTATTCTACCAACAAAAACCCTCAGAACAGAAAAACTGAACAGAAAAATTAAATACATCCATCAACAAAATTTACCTCTTAAAGTTTCTCATACATATAATACGCGACTTTTCGTCAGTTCAGCTCCAATTCCAGTTCCAGTCAGTATTTTTCGTTTACTGACTACCAGCTTTTTCTTTATGTTTTTGCGGGTCCAATATCGAATCAAACGTTTATTGCGTGCAGTTTAAGTTCAGTAGCGTGTGCTTTGTTAAGTTTTGTGTGCATCATTACAGAAAGACCAAACCTACCAAGTTCCAACGAAGCCTCTACGAGGGTGCAGGGCCTTAACGGATTTACTCTAATCCAGACCGTACGAAGCACAGCAATACTTCGTATCAAGTACTAATAAGTTAGATTATTCTTTATTAATTCTTTTTTTTATTTGAACGGAAGTCTTCTCTTCAAACTCTCGAATTCCTGGACGTATTTCTACCCTTCAATTTAACTTTTTAAGTCTTTTAATCTACATTTTCACCATCGGTATTTTGGGTTACCTGATTAACGTCAGCGTCTAAACCCGTATCACTTCCATTCCCGCTACTTCGGGTTAGCTGATTAACGTCAGCGTCCAGACCCGTATCATTTCCATTCCCGCTACTTTGGGTTAGCTGATTAACGTCAGCGTCCAGACCCGCATTTCTTATTACGATAAATAAACAAATCCATAAAATCGTCCACAAGCAATCGAGAAACTTGGTCAAGTTGACTTCCAGCGTGGTTATCAATAATTAAATAATTTACAACAAACAAATAAATTTTAATGGATTTGCGCATTCTCAGTTATAAACGAAGGGAATCAGCCGTCAAGCACGTGCGGAATCGTCGGAACAGGCGGGCGTGTCGCCAACAATTATTAGAAAACAAAATTTCTCACGCAAATTTGGATTTCCTGCGACCCGCAACTCCATCTCTTCCTCCATCTGACAGAGTCAATCCCTCAAACCTGAGGAATTACCTTCTTTACCCCTTGATTGCCTCCCATGTCCGAGCAAAATTCACCCCTTTCCTTTCCTTTCACGTATCGGATATTTCACCACCAATGAATGATCTCGAAAACTGAAATTTCATGAAAATATCTTACCAACAAACTCTCAAAACAGAAAACCTAACACACCCCACGACAAAATCCACTCCTTGAAGTTTCCTACGTAAACCGCGACATCGCAGAACTATCATCAATACCATTTTATCGCCACTGTCAGTCACGCTGAGTTCCGAGCTGTTTAATTTTGAACCATGTGTCAAACTTAAATTGTGCGCATTACTTCCGCAAGTGTTAACAAATGCCGACGAAAGCCATCACGAAGTCACAGGGCCCCAGAAATTTCGGAACACAGTAGAGTAAAAATTAAACCAGCAAATAGTGAGTCCTGTTTTTTCCCTTTCTCTTTTCTATTTCTTCCCCTTATTAGGGATGATCCATCAAACTCTCAAATCTCCGGGCTTCATTAAATATAAGTTTTATTCTTAAATTTTATTTCGTAACTTGTGGATACCGCTAGTTTAACTCATCGGTATCGATTTGGTCGATCGGCGTTGGCATTTAAATTTGTGGCAATTTTGCTGTCGCTGCAATTATGGCTTGACGTATGTCAACCTTCGAACTCTCAGCATCTCTTCATTTTTGCTGCCGTGGATTTGGATGTTCGCTGTCGATATTTGAATTTATAGCGATTTTGTTATTAATATTTCCTTAATTTTGTTTTAGTTGTTACAATTTTTTACATAACAATTTTTATCTTAATACCATTCTAAAAAATGTCGTAACCCAATATATGTTGCAACATACGTAATATAGCGGGGGATTTGATCAAATTTGATGTAACAAGAAAATCTTTGAAGGCATTGTTGCTCGAAAACTTGGCTCCCTATGTAAAAACATTATTATAAAAGAACAACATGGATTTGTACCGGGACGCTCGACAACGACAAATCTTGTTAATCAACTCAAATATCAAGAGACACGGTAGTGTTTCGCGCCAAGTACACGCGGAGCGAGACCGACCGTGACTTTTTTTTCGCGATATAATTATTAACGTCAACACCTTGTTACGGCTCTATGCTTTATATACTCCAACTGATTTTTAATTTTTTGAGCCTTTATTACTTATATTTCTATCCTTCTTTGTCTGTTACTTGAGCTTACGAAGATGACGTGACTCACGTTCAGGAAGGTTTGTCCAAATCTTTTTCCAGAATTCTGTATATACTTTCTATATGTATGCCAGTGAGCTCCACGATGAGTTTTGTGGATACATAGCGGTCCGATCGAAGGAGTTCAAGCATTTTTTCCACGTTTTCGGAGGAACGACTTGTTTTTGGCGGCTCTGGTGGATCGCCTGAGATATCCTCTCTATTATTACGAAATAGATTATACCAGTAAAGAATAGTATAATCAGCCAAACAATCACTACCGTACATTTTTTTTTGCATTTCGTGCATTTTTCTAACTGTTATGTCCAGTTTAAAACAAAATTTAATATTTGCTCTTTGTTCTATTTTATTATCTATGGTATTTGTTCAACAAGTGTCAATAAGCTACTATCAACTATACGAGACGGCGCTTTTTCACATGGACAAAAAGCCGTACTTATGGCTTATTGTTAGTTTATGGTTGGTTATGTGGCAATATACACACAATATGCACATATATATATATATATTTTTTTTTCTTTTAATGTGTATTTAAGTGGTCAAGATTAATAAAAAAAGAGAGATAATTCCGACAATCAACCGAGAGCTTCCTCTATGTGCGACGTTCTGTGTTAGACGTGATATTCGCAGGAGCTCTGTACATCGCGTTCATAATGAGATGTGCGTTGTAAGGTATGTATGGCTGTGCAGCATAACCAGCTTCGATGATGAAAGATTCGTAGCAAAAATGGTCGATAACATTTCCCGAATATTCCAAGTTGCGGTATTAGGTCGCGAGGTCAGTATAAATCTTGAACTACTTCCGACACTTATTACTGATGGATTGCCGCACATATAATTCAACTCCACCGAAATTGTATGGCTCTCTGGTTAGACAAGGGCATGCACTTATGTCGACTTCCAACTTGCGGATTGCGTTATTGATTCCATTTTGCAAAGTTGTTGCGACATCTGAAAGTGTAGTATGCTCCAAGTCTTCCGTTTGTAAACATTTGTAATCAAAGCGTTTTTGTTTCTTAATAAATTTCTCTATAATTCGCGTAAACCAAATACAATTATTTGTCAATTATTCGCAAAAAAGATATTAAAAATATAAAGCTCTATAAATTATACAAAACTTACTTGTTTTCACACGTCGGAGTTTCAACATCGAAAATCGGCACGTAATAATTTATACGTCTACTGCCACTGTTGCCGCCATTGCTTCCTCCAACGGAATACATTTTTTCTCTCGGTTATGAGAAGCGGACCGTTCGCACAAGCAGCCGATACGAGACTAGTCGTATAAAATTAATCTAGTATACGCGGCAACTTCCAAAACTATAATGAAGGAGGGGGAAATTAATGTTTCTGTAACGCGCAATCAGCGCTCTGAATTTTAGGAGAGGAGACTAAGGTAGGATGTTTTTTCTTTATTAAGACGTATATTCATGTATAGACATGTTCAGACATGTTTGTCTAAAACTAATACTTTCCTCGAAGCTCTCGAGTTAAAATTCGTCACGTATATTTACTTATTCTTTAATTTTGTACACTATCGACTAAAGGGGAAAAAAATTAAACATTGTAAAATTTACACATACATATAAAATTTATTTTTTAAAAAGATGACAATTCTCTCTGGCGTCGCAACCACCAGTTAAATATTTTTAATACATTTTGCAATGCGCAATTCTTAACGTGTTTTCCACATCGCACAGTATTGGTAACATCTATAGATTATTTAAAGATTCGATATCTTCGTAATCCGCATCCATCAGAGTCTTGATGTTTAGGTTTTTTCTCGCTTTATTCTCAAGCAGATTTACCAGCCATTCTCGTTTCTGGCATCCCTTGACGTACACGAGAGTCGGCACCTCGTCGTCGTCATCGTTGTCGTCTTCTTTCTCACCGAGCACGGCCGACGTAATTAAACGTTTCACCTTGCTGTACGGCACGTTTCCGTCTTTCCATCGTAATCCATGGTGATTGCGAATCAACCAGGAAGCGCACGATTTGTCGGATTTTGTGAGGAGATTCCACGGCATGGGGCATGTAAAGATATAATGCGCCAGAATGGCCTTGTTTCTCAGCACTGCCGCCTTCTTCACGATGAATTTAATCCCGACGACGAAACCTTGCAGATCGACGAACGTTGGCGTGATCATGATGCAACGAAGGGACGATCTGTACTGTATTACATTGCGATACATCTGTGTCTCTTATATCGAAATTTTTACCGACATCACAATTTACGTGAGTTTGCGCACTACGTTTGACAACGGACTGTATTCGATTACGCGGTCATGCAAGATGAGACAATAGGTGGTAGTATTTGCAGGCATGTTCTCTTTACAGTCAAATTCTATTCGCACATCCACGGTGGCGCTCTTGACGGACTCGTTTTGTCGGGAGCAATCGATGATGACGAAAGGTCCAAGCGTCAGGAATGTATTTAACTTGAGAAACGTATCGTAGCAATCGTATCCGTAATAAGCTTTACGAAAACGCGCGTTTATATCATAAAGAAGAGCGTATCGATTTTTGTCAAAATCTAGATTTAAGTCATCGTATGGATAAGATTCAGAGTTTAGATAAAGTTTGATATTGGTCAATTTACAGTTGTTGAAAACACAGCGATTTATCAACGAATGAAAAATGGCGTGTTGCCATCTATGGTATTCGCCAGTAAGTAACTGATTCCGTAAACACTCTATAAAGACGAATACATGG
>NW_020210093.1:0-1241 GCF_003070985.1 Temnothorax curvispinosus
CCTAAACATATGGAAAAACAAGCCATTTGACTATCGAAAGGAGTGGAGAATGTTCCTTCCGCATATGTATTTCTTGCAAATCTTACCATACGGTCAATTTTACAAGTTTCACGAATACATTAAACATTATAGCACAAGTACAGAGCGAATAATAAAGAAATTTAACGCAACGCAAAATAGGTTGTCAACATGTCGCAAAGGACAGAATTCTCTATTGGAGAGAGTTCTTATTTCTGCCGCGACGGTACGTCGCCACCGTTAACGCAGAGTTCTCGGCTCAGAGACCAGAAGCCTTAAGCCCCTTGCACAATAGGCGATAGCGATAGCGATAGCGACAGCGACAAGGTTGCCGACAAAGCTATAGCTATCGCTATCGCTATCGCCTATTGTGCGCAAGAAGCTTTAACCACTAATTCTATTATAACACGCGAGACGTAAGATATAGACGCTGTCGTCGCCCGCGGCTAAGCGCCGAAATGATAGCGTCGCACAAACAACTTTCACGCGCGTAAAGCGGGGAACACACTTCTGCACAACGCATAATGCGTAAGCATAAAAAAATTGATTGGTCCATACACATGTGCATAAGTAAATAGACCAATCAGTTTTCTTATGCTTACGTATTATGCGTTATGCAAAAGTCTGTGTTCCCCGCTTAACTATAAACTTAGCTATGCGCGAGGCTATGCGTGCTAAAGCGGGGAGCACACACTTCTGCATAACGCATAATGCGTAAGCATAAGAAAATTGATTGGTCTATTTCCTTATGCATATGTGTATGGACCAATCAATTTTTTTATGCTTACGCATTATGCGTTGTGCAGAAGTGTGTGCTCCCCGCTTAAGTGTTGTAGCTTGTATAGCAAATTTCATAATGTCTGCACATGATAAGGTATATAGGTACGGTTGCAACTTTTTAGCTGCTTGTGCTAAATTACGCTTTCTATTTCAGCTAATAAATTTTTATGTGGTAGCTAATGACTTTTTCCTATAATAGCCAGAGTTGATACTAAGGTGTTAGCTCTTACAGCTAAGCTTGATTCAGCTACTAAAATTTAGCTACTAATGCAAAGTCATTATTTTCCGTCTGGTTACTTGCTTCTAATAATTAACTGTTATCGATTTTTTATTGTGATTATTAATTTATTAATTGTTTTAAAAGAATTAAATAAATATTAAATTTTAAATCAATAAAGAAATTAGAAACTGAAAAGAAATGTTTTAAAATAAAAAAAAAAATA
>NW_020210094.1:0-1448 GCF_003070985.1 Temnothorax curvispinosus
TCTCAGGATCCCAGGCTTCTCGGCGTCTAATGGCATCATGATATGATTTTTGCATACCAGGACGCGAGTAGGGCTGCCCCGGAACGCATCTTCTAGTATTCGTCGGAATTTTGGGAACGGCACGCCGTCCACTCCCCCCTTGCATATAGAGACCGTTGCCAGGTCCAGTGTAGTACACACATCAAGGAGGGATGAGATGGCCTCCGTCACCCATTTCCTCTGCGTATCCTCCGAGACACTAGTTTTAATTGGCAGTGCGTTGATCCTCGACTTGCCTTGTGTAACTACTCGGGCTCGGCCGAGCTCCTGATTTACTATCGTCGGCAGTCTCTTTTGTTCCACCATCATCCTACCGCCGAGATCACACGGTTCCCCCTGCTGCGAGATGAATACGACTAAGTTATCCCTTCGCGACAGGAAGTGATCTTTAATTTCCGTGATTTTGGCCTTTGCGGGCTGCGGATCGAATGGCTCGTTCGGGTTATCGAAGATGTCCGATGCGCTAGTGTCATCTGTGTCGCTGTCGTCCAATGCTATGCCAGGATCGGAATCTTCATGTTCTCCGTCGTCATTTAAATCCTCATCGTCGCTGCTTAGCACGTTACTTCCAATGATTTCTCCTTCTCCCACTGCGGGGGTGTCCTCTGTATCCTTGGAAGGATCCGCGTCGGGCGAGGTGTGTCGCCTCTTTTTGGCACGCGGTTTGGAGGAAAATATCGACTCGTCTGAGTCGGTGGATTCTGTGACTTTGGTAAGGGGGAGGATTTGCTGCTGGATCGGATTTCGGGAAAGAGCGTCTGCATTCGCGTTGACTTTGCCTGCTTTATAATCAGTGTGATATTCGTACTCTAGGAGTTTCAATCTCCATCGGACCAAACGCGATGATGGATCCTTCACTGAATGCAACCAAACAAGTGGCTTATGATCTGTGACTAGCCGAAATTCGCGGCCGTACAGGTACGGTCGAAAGTGTTTGACACAATATACAATCGCGAGTAACTCTTTTTCTATGGTGGAATAATTTCGCTCTGCAGCGTTAAGTAATCGGGAGGTGTAAGCGATCGGTAAGTCTTTACCGACCATGCCCTGACTCAGGACGCCACCGATCGCGGTGCCCGTGGTAAGGACAAAAGGTTTCGTAAAGTCAGGGTAGCGCAGGATTGGCTCAGAACATAATAGTCTCCTCAGGTGGGAAAAAGCCATTTCCTGTTCTTTTTGCCAGGTGAACGCGACGTCCTTCCTTAGAAGGTCGGTGAGTGGCTTTGCTATTCTAGAGAAGTTCGGTATGAAACGACGATAGTACCCTGCCAAGCCTAAAAATTGTTTGATGTTCTTCGTATTCTGAGGTTGAGGGAAGTGTTCGACCGCCTCAATTTTCTTCGGATCTGGCTTCACGCCCGCTTCAGAAATCACATGCCCGAGGTAAGTGACTTCCTTACACAAAAATT
>NW_020210095.1:0-9453 GCF_003070985.1 Temnothorax curvispinosus
ATATTGTTCTTACATGTTGTCCCTACGTCATGCCGGTCTAATTTTGTGGATACTTATTGTGGAATTTTTATACAAAGCAAATATTGTCGTTACATATACCAAAAATTAACAAAAATATTAATTTTTTCTCGTTTTCGATATAAATTCGACCACCATGACGTAGATTTTGACGCGTACTTTAATTCTAGACAAGAAATTTGCATTTCTATAAAGTCAATTAAAAGATTAGTGCTAAGAAAAAAGCCGGTATTGCAGACGGCTTTAGGATCCCCTTAAGACTAAGTTCAACGAAATCGGTGAGGAGGCCACTCTTTTTCAGATTTACCCGTTTTTTGAAAAGCCTGTACTTCCGGTTCCTTTGAGGTACAAACGATTTTAACGGAAATACAAATGAGTACAAACGATTCTCTTTCGAATGCCGTTAATAAAATTAAAATATTTTAATGTGGAGTTCTGGCCATTTTGTAACCTGCTGGTATTTCTTTATCCTTTGAGGTACAAACAAAATAACAAGTGGGTATAAACAAAGTACAAACAAACTATGCTATTAATTTTTAATTTTTGTAAAGTCGGGCTCCAGGTTCACATAGGTGTCACAAGTTAGACTTAGCCCAGTAGGACAAGGCATGGGGAGGTCCATGGATGTTATGCTTATGCGATTCCCGGGGTCTCCCCTACACAGCGCCGCGAGGGATACCCGGGAGGGTTTTAGCCGGTAGGAGTCCGGCATAACCGCCCGCTACGCCCCGGGGGCGGGGGTATTCAATGCAGGATTTCCCCTTGTTACAAAAAAAAGGAAGAGGGAAAGAGAGGGGGAGCGAGAGAGAGGGGGAAAAAGGATGGGAGAGAGGGAAGGTGGGAGAGAGGGGGGAGAGATGGAGAGGTAGAGGAAAGCAGAGGAAGGAAGGGTGGGAGGGAGAAAGAGAGAGAAAGAAGGAGGGAGAGAGAGAGAGAGAGAGAGAGAGGGAGGAAGGAGCAAAGAAGGTGGAAAGGGGCAGAGGGGGAGAGGGAGAGCAAGAGGGAGAGAATTGGTGAGAATAAGAAAAAATGGCTGTAAAATGCGAAAAGAGACAGAATTAAGACGACAAGATATAAATTTAAGGGAATAAATAAAGATAAAATTGAATAATAGAACATAAACAAAAATCAGAGAGAATCAGAAAAGATAAAAAATAAGAAATAAAGAGAAGACAATAAGCAAAAATAAAGCATTACACAGCCACACAAAAAAAATTATTTTCTGGCCTGGGGGTCAGACCATGTTTATTATATGTTTTTGGGGTTGCTGAAACCGAATCCGAAGTCCATTTTACCCCATCACAGCAGTGTCTTGCCTGTGTCTGCATCCAGGGCACCTCCACGCGCTGACGGCGGGCAACGGAGCAATTCCGTTATCCGGCTGAGTCCCTGGATTACGGCGTTGATGCCGTCATGGCAGGCACAGGTGGAAAACGTTTAACGAGGCAGGGATTCGGATACCCAGAATCGGCGGCTGGTCAGGGTGAGAATGCAGGCCCGCAGGCGTCGTCATCATGCGACTGCAGCTCTACATTGGTTGGTAACTTGGCTAATGTAGAGTTGAATACTACAAGAAGAAAGGGCGAAGTCGTCTCGCAATCACATAACTGTGATGTAGATCATAACGTCTTTTGTTATATTTGCTCCAAGTTATGTCAAAAACCTGACGTGATGGGGTAAAATGGACTTCGGATTCGGTTTCAGTGACCCCAAAAACATATAATGAACATGGTCTGACCCCCAGGCCAAAAAATAATTTTTTTTGTGTGGTTGTGTTATGAATGAGAACAAGTAAGAATAAAAAAGAATGAGAAAAGATAAAGCAGTAAAATGCAATAAAATTAAAAAAAATGGTGTAGAATGAATGAGAATGAAGGAAGCTATAAACAGTAGAGTATTTGCATCAAAAAGTTGGTCAAAAGTCGAAATGGAAAAATTACACTTAGGCACATAAAAGTAGTTACTTGCGGGAAGGAGGTAGATATAGAACAATAAGACATACCCTTTTAGTTTATCTGAAGTTCCGCGTAGCGGCGCTGTCGGTGGAAAGTTAGCGGTTGCGAATAATACACGTATCTCTTATCGGCTATTTTCGTGAACATCACAATGTAAAAGTGATTGTTTACAATTTTGTTGTTGTTGGCGAATTTCGTTTCCGGTCATAACTTCAGTTCGCCAATTAGCGTAAGACCGGGTTCGACCCTGACAGGGTTCAGGCGTGCGGTTAGAAGAAGACACTTGTATTTCGTGGAGTAATGCACAAAATATATTTAGTTTGTCTGTACAATATACTGCGAGCGCAGTACTCTGCGCGCACGTGAGTCGGTGATGCAAATCACGTGACGCGGATATGTTAGCCGGTCGCGGTGGCGAGAGTAATTAGTGAGCGCAGTTCGGAGCTGGCACTTAATGAACGCACTTGGGGCGTTATACAGCAGGCGCACTTGTGGTCGTAAAGCACAAGATGCGAGAATGTTCATCAGTGGCGGCAGCGATAAAGATGAGCGAGCGCACAATGGCGCGGCACGTAGCGCGCACTGAAATGCGTACGTTCACCGCTCGCGGAGACGAGGGTGAATTGCAGCACGCGCACTACCGGCGCGATAGATTAGCGGGCTCTGAAAGAGCAGTAAGACTCATGTGCACGATGGTGTATCTGCGACCGCGTGAAACGAAGTAAACGTTAACGGATGCCCGACGGCAATTGTGGTACCTCGTTAACCGGAGTATCTGCCGTTACTGTCTGAAACCGGAGCTCTCGCGGTCCCGTTTCGGGAGCTTTCGGGCGCACGACGCGTATCGACCAATCATTTGCGTTTACCGGATCATGTGATCACGGCATGACAGATCGATACGCGTCGGGAGACACTTTGTGGTCAGAGTTGACGGGGAGAGCGGCGCGAAATCCCCTCGTTCGGAGGGCGACTAAGGGATGGCGTTACGGATACCTTATTGATCCGCGATCGCGACGGATTGAAAATTTACAAGATTTCCGAACAGTTGTTAAGTGTTAAGTTTTACACTATGGATTCTTATGTGACATAAGAATGCGGTTCATCTGCGTTTGAACCTTGAGGATGAGCTCCAGTGAAGTCTCACATCTTACGGTGTGTCGTGTGTGCTCGGCAGAGGGGGATCCGTGCTCATCAACTGATGGGCCAACTACCTCTCTCTCGGGTTACGCCGTCACGTCCGTTTGCTCATACCGGAGTCGACTATGCCGGACCGTTCACCATCAAAACATGGAAGGGACGAGGTGCGAAAACCTACAAGGGATGGATCTGTGTGTTCATCTGCTTCTCCACCTCCGCAATTCACCTCGAAGTAGTCAGCGACTACTCATCGGAAAGATTCATAGCAGCCTACCGAAAATTCTTATCGAGAAGAGAAATTGCTCAAACCTTGTATTCAGACTGCGGGACAACTTTCATTGGAGCAGACGCAGCGCTCAAGAAAATGTTCATCCAAGGTTCCCAAGAACATCAACGAATCGCTCAAGCTCTACAACTTGATTGCACTAGATGGGAATTCAACCCACACATGGGAGGCAAGTGGGAAGCGGTGGTAAAATCCGTCAAGTTTCATCTGAGACGGACTGTCTCGGGGAGACTCTGCTCACGACGGAAGAACTAACAACATTGCTTACGCAATTCGAAGCCATTCTCAACTCAAGGTCGTTGGAACCGTTGAGCGACGACCCTGAAGACGTCTCAGCGCTCACACCAGGTCATTTTCTCATTGGAGGTCCACTCACTACCATACCCGAGCCATCTCATCATAACAACAACATCGAAGTAGGCTCCATCGTGCTGCTCACTGACGAACGCTCTCCACCGTGCAAATGGCCACTCGCCAGAGTAACAGCTTTGCACCCCGGCAAGGATGAACTCACTAGGGTGGTTACCCTCAAGACGGCCACCACGATACTCACCCGACCAATTGCCAAGCTTGCCATATTATCCATCCCATCAGGATAAGGATCAAGAGTAAGGGATCATCAACAAGGTTGCTGATGGCGGGCGGAATGTTCGAGATTCCGTTATTACGCTGCGCCATCCTATCAGATGGCAGCATCTATCGGGTATCGACAGGCCGGATCGACGCGGCAGCTTGCGCAAGCACGGGCGCGCTTATCGCCAACTTCTTCCTCGCGACAGAGAGAGTCGTAGAACACATAAGTGTTCGCGAAATCGCTGATTAATCCCGGCGATGGAAGCGGGATGAGAAAGACGCGCGTGGAAGGTGTTAACAAATTATTTCCTTTAATTATGTGTAGCTCAGAACACAGTCTGAGCAGTCTTTAATGCGTCAAAAATTATACAGTCTGACCTGAAAATCAATGAGCGGTGTATGAATGAGAAATGAGAAGTCTTTAGATTGTCTGTGAATGCGAGAGACAATTATATTAATTGCCCTCCTTGTGATGATTAGCCCGTGAGCCGGTGAGACACGTGGCGGTCGGCACTCGCGCACGTGTGAGCTTGAGTCGTCGTGTCGATGTACCAGAGCTGGATGAGCGGTCTCTTTACACGTTAGTAAAGTATCTCGGCAGCTGCAATCACTGCGGTGGGCACTTCAATTCGTAGTCACAGTCGAATCAAGCACAGAGCACACTTCGTACGTCTGGTCATTGCGCGGCCATTTATACGACTCTGTGTGTCGCGAGGAAGAAGTTGGCGATGAGCGCGCCCGTGCTTGCGCAAGCTGCCGCGTCGATCTGGCCTGTCGATACCCGATCGATGCTGCCATCTGATAGGATGGCGTAGCGTGATAACGGAATTTCAAACAGGCAGGTATGTATTACATTTCGTTGTATTAATAATTATAAAACTCAGGTTTTTTACAAACTTTGTATTTCTCAAGTGATTTTGTTATACTTCTGAGTATTATTGGATAGAAATTCTTACGTGATAGAAAAGACCAAAGATTTTAGTTTCTTTTACAAAAAGAATTACCTGCGAATTTTTGCGAATTTAGTTTTTATGATGTTTACAAAACATTGATTATTTCTCAATGTTTAGGCAATATCTTAGAAATTTTTTTTTGTTATTAAGATCATTTGGTATGAAAGTAATGTCTAGGAGGCAGTTGTACGACATTATGCAAAAGCGAAAAAGAGAAGATATGAAAAAAAAGTTAGATTATCTAGAAAATTATATACTTAGCAGATATTCCTATTCCGATGATAAACTATAAGAATTGAAGCTTAAGATATCGAACTTAGAATTTAAACGTAGATAGTCGGACGCACACAGAGAGAATGAATTATTTATAAAAAATAATAAAAATTGGTTTCAAGGCACTTTTGAAATACCCATTGCGATCACCAGACCAGGACGGCCAAATAAATCTTTCGAAGAGTTGAGCTTACGAAGTAAAAAAAGAAAGACACAAAGTATCCGAGAAAATATAAACACAGAAGAATTAACATATGCCACTTAGATGAAACCACGAGCATCTTGCAAGGTTGATGCTTCAAATGTTCTCTGAGAAATTACTGTATCTTCTGGAAGAGCGCAGAAATATAGAAAAGCCTACTCAGACAGTCTAAAAGAAAAAAGAGAACATCTGTCCCCATTGAAAGCTCTTTCTATATTTGTAGAAGCAGGTTTGTCCAGAAGACTACGAAATCATCACCACGAGCGGCAAAAAACTGTTCCCATGTTACAGCTTAGTGCAAGAAGCTAAAAGAGACTGTTACCCTGTTCCTGAGTCATACACAGTGACGGATACTTTGGCTGAAGTAATAATTCTATTTAGGCACCCTATATTCATTGAAGTTTATTTATAAAATACATCGAAAAAGATTATTGTAATAATCATTAAATCCGATGCAAATATGATCAGGTTTCATGGATTGATCGCTTTTATAATCAATCCAAAAATCTATCTGTACATTTTTATTACTGCTATTTTTTGATAAAAATGTATTTTTTCACGAGCGAAATTTATAATCAGACTTCTGGACTTGTGGTCAGCCTCTAATGTGAGCGATTGTTAGCGATCAAACGTAAAGCGTCTAACACAGTACGGGTAAACATAGATGTGGTCGCGGTCGTGGCACATCCGAAAGTTGGAAGCGTGACAAACAAGTTCTTTATATCTCCGTTTGAATAGGTTCGGATTCTGCGTTAGTTTGTGGAAATTTCCGCTATATACAGTGTGTCTCGTTTGTCTTGTGATTATTACAATATATTTTCATGCGTTAACAATATTCTATACATGCTATAATGTTTCCGGCTGCGTTGCCTCCGAACTCCACATCTGATTCGGATGCGGTGCATCACAATTGCCTCTCACTTATCGCACTACGTCACACGCCTGTTATCTTACATCCTCCGCATTCGCTCCATTTGCGTTTTGAAATATGACTTGTTCTGTCCACAGACTTGATAATCATGTTGGTGTTGTGGCACGTTATCAAATTTCGTCCCGTTAGGACGCTCGGTTCGCTACCTCGCTGCGCGGGTCTCCAAAGTTGTTGCCGACCTTGTCGTTGTAGTCTCCGTAAGCCAGTGAAACCGACTCACTGCTTAGTTCCCGTAGAAATTTTTGCGCTGCTAGTTCGTTGCGCGCGCGTCGAACAACATCGCCGAACTTACAGGGGTGTTCTTCACGCTTCGTAGGACGCGTTTCTGGTGTTTGTCCCAGAAGATGACGTTTTGTTTTCTAATTCCGTGCGGGTTATCGCTAGGTTGACGCCGACCTGTTTTTCGCACTCCGCGGGACTTCCTTGACATGCCCCCGCACTTTTTCCCCGTGGAAGAAGCTTGCGCTCGAAACTTTTAGAGCAGTGGTGCGCCGTCGACGGGAATGGTGCCATCTCCTTTCTTATATTCTCCCGACGCCCTAAACATCGATTGTTCTCGAGGAAAATGGCTCGTTTGCTAATTAGCTAACCTAGTGAGATATCACGACGCGGTTTGCGTTAATCGATGTATCAGGTTGTCGGGAAGCTGTTACCGCTGTGAAAAGCTTCAAGTTGTTATAACTTCTAAACTAAGCGCGCTATCGCGGTAAGAGTAACTCTATCGTGTTCTCTACATCGCTCTCTACCTTTTGGCGTCGAGTGGTTTTCTACTCTTGGTGGTGAGTTTGCTAGCTCCTCTGAGTGTACCTATAACCTCCGAATTTTGTTACCATTCGCCGTTCTCATTTTTAACTTTGAGTTTTTGCTTTTGAGGTTATGTTGTGACCGAACGGAGGGTCGGTAATGCGACGACTCAGAATAATTTTAGATTTGTATATCGTTCGTTACTCAGTTTTAACCTACGCCTACCGAGAAAGATGTATATTTGTAGATCACTAACCCTTTCGATGACTTCACTAATTCTCATTTTTTCTTCTGTTTCAGGTTCCCCTCCGGAGGATGGATCACCGCTGGACCGCTGTTGGACCGTCGTGAGACTGCCGCTGGATCACCGTTGGAACGCCGACAGAAGGTGGACAGATAAGTCGAGAGTATGGATCAATGCGCAGGAAAATCTTAATAACTTTAAAATCAAGAATTTATTCTACCGTTCTTTACAAGTCGAATGTCTTTTCCGCACGTATTACCGCACCATGTGTGTAAATGTAGCTCGTATTCGTACGATTCGCAATCAATGACTTGGTGCAATTTACGTTCGCGATAATACAAGTATTTCGCGTTGTTATAGCGTAAATACGGTTAACGCGCCGTTCGCGGGTATGCCCCCGGTTGTATAGAGACTCTGCGTTCGACTGTACGCTCTGAGATCTCCCGGGCAACTCCTCGATGCTTCCGCTTGGCTTGGCTTCCTAGCCTCCGCACAATGTTCCCTCTTTTACCGGCTGATCACATGTCTGTTTTGTGCGTCTACTGCGCAGCAATAGCCCGCCGGCGATTTCGCTTTCTCCGACATTTCTCACTCTGAATAACAGGTTCTTCGTTCGCCTGGTTTTTACCTGTTTTCGCCTTCGGCGGCCGAACAACATGTTATTCTCGCATTCATTCCTCATCGTTTTTGCGTGTTTTCAAGATTCCGATCTTTCGCTCGAAAACACGCGACAAATATGAAACAATATTCGCGATATTACAATTCTCTTATCGTCGAATATTATTTGCAACTACGCCAAAGTTATCGGTAATTCTACCTAACGTTAAACGCGCTTTACAATCTCCCTTCGCAAATTGGAGTCAATTTACGTAATGCCTTGTCTTGAAAATAATTTATAAATTACTCTACTTAATTTTAATGAGCGATTTAAGTTTTAACCAAACTCTAGCCCGATTGCAAAACGAAGCGCTACATTTACATAATATCTTGTACGCTTAATTTATCTAGTAGATTCTCGGTAACATTCTTTGCACACCTGGGTCTGTCGCGGTCCTCCACGACTTCCGGTTCTCGAAATCACGTCCCGCTGGTCGGATCGCGACGAAACTTTACGGTGGGCTTCCCCAAGCCTCCCCATACTCGAATATATCGATTTTACCCGAAGATGTTCCTCGGTTCTCAAAAACACGTCTCGGCGATCGGATCACAACACGGACCTCATAGTGAGCATCTTTAGGCTCTATTTAACTCATTCGTATGGCAATTTCTCGAGGATGATCCTTGGTTCCCAGTATTTAGACCCTGTGGACGAATCTCGACCCCGACCACCCAATGAGTTTCTTTAGATCCCTCTCGACGCATTCGTACCGTAATTCCTCGGAGATCACCTCCGGTTCTCGATATTCAGACCCGGTGCATTTACGTCCACGCGGACGACCAGTTGTGTTCCCCGGCCTTGACTAGACACGTCTACGTCCACTCCGGAAAGTCTTGCCGTTCACGTTTTCGTAATCTAAATCAACTCCCGATACCTGGGTCGTTTCAAACAGCAATCTCTCGGTCGAGAAATTCGGAAATCTACCAATTACGCGCTCGCGCCTATATCCTGCGCGACTTTACATTCGTCACGAACGTTCAAGGAAGCGCAAGCTATATGTCTACAAGGTTAATCGTGTACTACGGATGATTATGCCGCGTATTTCTTATTTGTTAAACCGGGGCTATGTTAAGCGTGCCTTCTGGCTTACATATCTCATTTATTTCTTGCACAGGATACATACTTATTTAGACGTAATCGCATGCAGGAGGAAACGATGAAAGATTCGTAATTTTGTTTGATTAAAACACACGATAATTCTGTATTTCACAAAACAAAGATGTCTACACATCCGGAGGAGATCAGCTATGCCTCGCGTGTGTATATCGCTGGAATGCGAATCTGTCCTGCAAATTATTGCTTCGATTACTCCGAATCTATATGTTTGCACACTGTTAATACTCGCCGCCTTTTTCAACGCTAGGAAATAAACAAGTCGCAACCGTTTAATCGTGGGACAGTAAATGTATTGCTACTACTGGGCAAAGAACGTAACTGAATATCAGAGATGTGCATTATTTGAAATAGATGTATTTAAAA
>NW_020210096.1:0-1268 GCF_003070985.1 Temnothorax curvispinosus
TCAGCTTTAACTTGAGTGATGGCTAAGATATAATAATAATAGATGGTGTTACTTGTTCCATTGTACAACTTGTAGACTCCTAAAAACTCTTAAGCTTTATAGCTTCGTATTCAACATTGGAAACTTCAACGGACGCGCATAGAGCAGCATTTCCTCCAAAGAGAAAACTCGCTTAAATGCATTCTTGTTGGAAATTATTAAAAAGATTCTCTTCTGCTAATTGTAATTATTAATAAATTTTATCCACACTGAGAAAAAAATTTTCTGCATTTTAGTAAATATTAGTTTGCAACTGTGACTCCATTTACTAAAATAAAGAAAATTTTTTTTTTATTAGTAAATTTTTTTCTCAGTGAATACACATGTACTAATAAAAAGAAAAATTTTCTTCATTTTAGTAAATGGAGTCACAATTGTATGCAAACTAATGTTTACTAAAATACAAAAAAACTTGTTTTCAGTGTACAATTATAAAATCCTACTAAAAACGCTCATGAATACTTATGCATTAACAATAATATACAATAAAATTTAAAAAGCAAACAATTTTTTACACTTGTTCAAGTACTTTTTATACGTGTATTTATCAAGTGCGGCAATGCAGCAATTCTCCTTAACTTTTACGCAAAGCTTTTTAATAAACTTCTAAGGATAATCTCTCTACAATAAATTTCAAACTAATTCTGCTAAAGACCAGCGAATTCTTTCAGCGCGGGAGTTCCACACGAACAGTCCTGAAAGACTTTAATAAAAATAAAAAAAAATGTAAACGAGACTAGACGTGCTTGTGAAAATCCGAGCAATCTTTTCAAATATTAAATGTAACAATGTAAGCTTGTTAAATATGTAAGCAATTGTGAAACATGAAGCTTTTGATAGCGTATCAAGTAACGCGCGCTCGTTTTTGCTCGCGACCGATATAAAAATACCTTTGACCTTATATCTATCGGCTTTACGCAGGAGTCGAGCGATCAGCTACGGCATCAGCGCGAACCTGTTACGCAGCGCCTCGGTCACCCGACTTTTGACCTCCCGCATCCCCCTTCGAACATTACTGATCCTCAACCCGCTCGTGCGCAGCTAACCTGGCTGCCATTGACTTCGTCGTGTCCTTTCAACGTTTATTCTCACCGACGCGAAAAAGGGAGAGTAAGCTCCAACGTGATTAGCATTGACTTTGCTGGGTTCTCTCTGCGTTCTGCGCAACATGAAAATTGAGGATAATTGTTAATTTAATTTAATTTTACGATATTCTTTTGATGTTGCGC
>NW_020210097.1:0-5282 GCF_003070985.1 Temnothorax curvispinosus
AAGTACACACTTGACATCTTCTGATCCAAATTCTTCTAGTGTATCTGTATGTAGCGATTTTGAACCAATTGCACCTCTACCAGAAAAGAGTCCGTCACCTCAATCTCTCCCAAGGCTGGCATCTAATTTTGCACTCAGCAGCATCACTCAATCTTCTCAACAACAACAAAATTCTGTTACTGTATCCAACAAGCGATCATCAGAAAACCAACAGCAATTATTTTATAAGAGAGGATTGAAGACGAAAAAACAATCATCAATAATGGAGGAGGCTGTAGGTGCCTTGAAACAGATGGCTCAACCTGACCCAGTTTTATCTCTTCCTCAACCTGAAATCAATGATTCAGCTCATACTTTGGCATTATTCTTAGAAACCAGGCTTCGTTCGTTACCTCCGGAGAATCGAAAAAAGTGTGAAGACGAAATTTTGAAACTGTTAACACAGTTTTGAAGAGTTTAAAATTAAGTAATTAGTTAATAAGTATTTTTTTCGGCTGTCATTGCAAATTCCTAATTTTTTATCCAAAGATAAAGTAAATATTATCTATTATAGTGTGAGACATTTAAACAAGTGTTAATTTATTTTATAGAGGAATTGTTACAATACATGAACATATATTTTATTTTATAGAGAACACTTATTTGATACATAAAATGTTTCTATGGCTTATTTTCATATTGTACTTATGTAATATTGTACTAAAAAAAAATTAACAGAAAAGTATATATGTACCATTGAGATCTCAAAACATATCTTTATTGTAGCGTTTAACTATCGTTAAATACATTATATCTGAGTACAAAATTCACAAGGGACTCATATTGCTGTTATCCGAATCAACATTGATTAAATTTCTAACCAAGCATCACTGCGCTTCGGTCTTGACAGTCTTCCTACCCATACTTAATTGCGAAAATGTACCTTTTATTAGCGGGAGGATTAAGAGCTTAGACGACAAATGCACGAATGCCTCAAATAGAGTAGGTCTATTCATGGTATTCACATCGTAATGCTTAACTTTCTCTCTGGTGCACCAGTTAGCCGCTTTGCTCACAGTGTTCTCCAAGTTATTCAACCCGGTATCGGTTTTCGTCGTTCAATTACCAATCACGATCACAGTTATCTCCTTCTTATCCTTATTCTTGTTGATGTCCTTCTTCAGCGGGAAGAGCACATCGAGATTCGGGTTTGCCAGTGTCGTACAACAGGACATAGCCGTCGGCGAAGCCAAGATAGTGTCGTGGAAGCTGCTGATTATTTATATTGCTCTGTAGAGATTCCAGCCCAGCTGTGTCGAAGAACCTGACCTTCTCTTTTGTGCCCCGATCAGTCTCAATGAAGACTGGCGAAGACTGGCTGCTTGACAGGGATATAATCTAAAGGCAGCTGAAACGGTTTTCAATATAATCACGGTTCTTATCTAGATGACCTTTGCAAATATATTACCTGTTAAATCCATGCTTTCTTCAGCTATTTAGTTATTTAATGATCCACAGCTCTATCCTGCCATGGCACTGCTCCCACACCGTTGAAATATTCACACCACATTTCTCGTAAAGCTAAAGCGCGATTCGCATGTCGATAGCCTCCTTGATTTCGAAAGTTTACCAAGCCTCGGGCCTGTTCATTCCTCCAGTCACCAGGACAAAGATGTCCTGCCTCTTCATTTTCTACATCTATATATGATGATGGTGTGTACATGGCACGACCAATAACATCAGTGCGAAGCATATTGTGCAAACAGCATATTGCGATTATAATATCACGGGCATCGTCCGGATCATATCTCATTGGAGATCTGAAAATTTGGAAACGACTGCCCATGACGCCAAATGCATTTTCGGAGCATCTTCTGGCACGAGACACTCTGCAATTATATAAAACAAATAAGCACTAAGTTTTCTGTCTTAAAAATTTTCATAATAATTAAACATGTTTATATCATTTTTTCTTTAAAGATACAATTTACCTATAGTTAAAAGTTCTTTTATCTCTGTTTCCCGAACATTGTTCTTTAGGAAAAGGTATAAGTACCGTTTCAGATAATGTGAAACCTTCATCTCCTACGATAACAAACGGAAAATCGTTGTCAGTTTCTGGTAGAGGGCTTGGCTCAGGAATTTTGAGTTTATTTCTGTCCAGGAGGTTCTTGAATGTGCATTTGTTCCACACTCCTTTATCAGATACTCGGCCATTAGTACCGACATCGATGTAAATATATCTAAGTTGAGCGTCAACAAGAGCAAGCAAAACAATACTAAACGTCTCTTTATAGTTGTAATACAGAGACCCAGATTGTAAAGGTGGATCAATGCGGCAATGTTTGCCATCCATGGCTCCAAGACAGTGTGGAAAATTCCATCTATCTGCAAAATCTTGAGCCACCACTTCCCACGCATCTTCAGAATCAGGCATTTGTAGGTAGTCATCTTGAAGGACAATTTTTAAAGCACGACATGTATCTTTTATTATCCCTGAAATGGTACTCTGTCCAAGTCTAAAATTCATTGAAAGGGACTCTTGAGATTCACCTATAAAATAAGGAAAAAAAATTGTCTTAAAATACTTAAACCTATACACAGGTCAAGAAATACTATATATATCCCAAAAAAATCTAACCAGTTGCTAAGTGACGTAATGTTACTGACAGCCTCTCAGCAGGTGAAATGCTTTCTCTGAGATGCGTGTCTTGTCTCTGAATTAAAGGTGTTACCTTGGTAACAAGATCTTCAAATATATCTGCACTCATTCGAAGACATCTATGCAAAAAGATAATAATTAAATAGCAAAAAATATGTACTATTTACTATTTGTACATATAAAAGTAAAAAATACTTTAAAGTAACACAGATATAAATGTCCACAGTCCATGCTTACTATATTTACCTTCGAAATTTATCTGGATCCTCTAACTGCAATTCTAAAAAAAGATTGTGATGACAACCTTGGTCCTTTCTCCTTGCCACCCATGGCTTCACCCATGTTGTTCTGCGACGAAGATTACTCTCGTAATAATGATTTATAATCAAAAATCCCAACAATGCGCATATTTTCTTTTTCTTTCTTATATTTATTCTCAATCGCTGTAAGTAATTTGGATCCATATTTCCTGAGGATGACGCCTATATTTTATTTTATTATTATATTATATTTTATATTATATGAAAAATGACAAAAATTTTCTACAATATTGTAAATTATAAGTAGATTACGATAATGTATTTCACGAGTTGTACAATTACTGTATAAAAAGGATTCTTCTTTAATTACAATTTGTTAAGTTCAATATTGTTCATTTTTTGAGCTATCAAATGGATTTTTAGTTTGTTTTGAACATCTAGCTCGTATTATGCAACAGTAATACCAGCAGTTTGGAGATAATTTCTCAAGTGATTCGCGTTTGCTTCGGGTATCTGGCCCACCAATCCTGGCAATAATCTTCCAAGGCCTTGCGCCAAATGCAAACGAATATCACCAAGCTTTTCTCGATACCTTTGCCGATGCCGCGGCTCCCGCTTTTAAATTCGTATCTATATCTCTTAAATAAGGAATGCGCCGTGTGTAGGACTCCATTGATCACATGAAAATCGCCAGTGTTGAACTTCTCTACCATCTGATCAATCAATTCTGGGCACTTGTTTGGAAAGTCATATTTTCCAATGATAGATACTGCATCAGACAACTGCTTTTGTATCGAATCTGGTGAATATAACATCAGATTAACGATTAGTTTCTTGACGGCATCTCTGTCTTGGGCATGTATACAATCCACTGAATCCTCCTTCTAAAATAACATTTCGCAATAGTAAATTAACATACAATGTAAGAACATTAAAATAAACAAATGAATATAAAACCAACCACTTTCCAGTTGCGCTTAACATAATTCTTTTAAATGCAACTGCGCCGGCAATCCTAATCGTGATGTTAATCTCAGACTTGTCCACCAAATGAAGTAGTAGTAAAGGATAATTCTGATTGACTTCCACCGACTCCAGAAACTTCTCGGCTAAAAGATAAATCGGATATTAACGTACGACACGCGTACAACGTTTAAAATATCACAAAAATGATAAGTTTGCAGGTTATACCAACCTGGACGTCTGGGCTGAGTGTGTATTTCAGATATTCGCTCAACGTTACCAAATTGTCGTCGGTGAGCTCTATGTCGGCGATCAGGAAAACGATTCACTCAGTTAGCCTTTCTTTCAGGAGATACAACGCGGCGGCATCGGCAAAGGTATCGAGAAAAGCTACGCCGCATATTATCGCATATAAATGTAACAACGCCACTAATCTAGTTATAATATAGATCAGTGAACAACGCGGCTTTCCGTTGGTCTGTTCGGTCTGTTGTGACAGGTCACACGAATTCCGATCAACGAAAAGCGTAAACTGCGCCACCGCGGCAGCAGTAATCGTGATTGGACAGTAGCCAGTCGCAATCAAAATCGCAGACGCAATCGCAATCGCAGTCGCAATCGCAGACGCAGTCGCAGTCGCGGTCGCGAGCCGCTAGTGTGATACGGGCTTTACGCGTCTCGTACGCATATTACCGTGGCATCCGCAAGCGTACAGATATTATGTACTGTAATACGTCTATGTAATATACCGAGCTATGTAATATATCGAGCCCGTCGAGTAACGATACCGCGTTCGTTAGTAAATACCGCGTCGTTATCGAGTGCACATGCACTATCTGCAATCTGCCGCGTCCGCCTACGTACTGTAGTACGTCTATGTAATATACCGAGCCCGTCGAGTAACGATACCGCGTTCGTTATTAAATACCGCGTCGTCATCGAGTGCACATGCACTAACTGTAAGCTACCGCGTCCGCCTATGTACTGTAATACGTCTATGTAATATACCGAGCTACGTAATACACCGAGCCCGTCGAGTAACGATACCGCGTTCGTTAGTAAAGTGCACCCGCACTACTTCTTCGTTGTATATATCGCGTTCTGTCCGTCCCTGCGCTACATCAAATACTACCGAGTCCCTCGAATAACGTGTTACCGCGTCCGTTATCGAGTACACCCGCACTGCCCCTTCGTTGTATATATCGCGTTCCACTCGTCCCTGTGCTATATATAATACCACTTTGTGTATGTAATAAGCTAAGCCAAATAAACTACTGCATGTACCATCTAAATCGATTATTGTCTCTGGGCCTTTCATCGAACTCCTGATCCCGCACACCAGTCCGCGTTCGATAAAGTCAGGCCGTTACAAACTAATCACTTTTACTTATCGAAACAATATTTTCTAGAAGAATAAA
>NW_020210098.1:0-2451 GCF_003070985.1 Temnothorax curvispinosus
TGTATATAGTCCGTGTAAATGAAAGGCAATTATATTAATTACCGTCCTCTTTGATGAATCGCCCGTGAGCCGGTGAGACACGTGGCGGTCGGCACTCGCGCACATGTGAGCCTGAGTCGTCGTGTTGATGTACCCGAGTAGAGCTGGATGAGCGGTCGCTTTACATGTTAATGCAGTATCTCGGCAGCTGTTGTAATCACTGCGGTGGGCACTTCGATGTGTAGTCACAATCAAAAATGCACAGAGCACACGTCGTGCGTCTGATCACTGCGCGGCCATTTGTACGACTCTGAATATCGCGAGAAAGACGTTGGCGATGAGCGCGCCCGTGCGTGCGCAAGCTGCCGCGGTGATCGGGAGTCGATACCCGATCGATGCTGCCATCTGATCTGACGGCGCAGCGTTAACAGAATCTCGAACAATTTTAAAACAGTAAATAAGTTATGTTTAATGTGAAAGCAGTAAAAAAATTATGTTTAAACAAATAAAATAAATAAAAAACTGGTGCTGATATAAAAGGTGAATGTTACAATAACAATTCACATGGATAGTATTAAAAAATAGTAGTTTTACTCAAATATACGATGAAATGTTAATGATCATTTTTCTGCAAACGAGGTAATTTGTTTGATACATACGGGTATGTATACAGTGGGTACAGCCGAACATACTCTATAATTTATCAGTTTTTTAGATTATAATAGTATGATATTCTTGTTTTATAGATGGACAACGATGATAAAATTATTTGTCAACTTGCTGAAACATATTTTAGCAGCAGTAACAGTTCAACAGCCAGTGCTATGAGTGAATCAAGCAGTACAGAAGATAGCGCGAGTTCATCTAGTGGTGATGGTGAAGAAGACGACGACTTATTGTTATTCCCACTAATGCTTTACTTGACAAGTGGACAAAGGAGACACCGCATTCAAAATTATCTTTAGATTATTGATTCTTGGACTAATAAGGAATATAAACAACATTTACGACTAAATCGGTGTACTGCATCAAAATTAATTGGTAATATATATATACATTGTGCATTAGTGTTTCATTCTACACCTACAATGGTATTATACAATAATAACACTTTCTTTTCAGATGAATTGGAGTTATCCAATTTTATACCCTCACATTCTTTTGGAGTCAAACCTATTTCTGCAAAGTTGAGTTTTCTACTATTTTTATGGTATATCGCAAATACAGAACCATTGCGAACCATGTCAGACAGATTTGATGTATTCATTTCTTCTGTATTTCGAGTTCTACGGCGAGTAGTAACTTGGCTTTTAACAAAATTTGATTCAGTGATCAAATGGCCACAGAGCCTTTAAGCTGTAGTTGTAAATGAACAATTTTCGTCAAAGAAAGGTATTCCGAAAGTCTTAGGAGCGATAGATGGAACACATATCTGAATAGAAAAGCCTCTAGACCGTGCACGAGAGTATTGCAATCGAAAAAAATATTTCTCAATCTCTTTGCAAGCAGTTGCAGATGCAGATATGCGGTTTATCAATGTGTATTGTGGTGACCCCGGTTCCCTTCATGATGCTTGAATTCTCAGACGATCTGAGCTATATCATGAAGCATCTATGAATCAAGAAATATTATTCCCCGATAAGATGTTTTTGTTAGGCGATTCGGCATATCCGTCATTACCTTGGCTTGTTCCACCATTTCGAGACAATGGACATTTAACGCTTCAACAAGTAAAGTTCAAAACTATATTCATTCTTCAACGCGAATGGCAATTGAACGAGCATTCGGTCAACTGAAAGGACGATTTCGCCGTATTAAGTTTTTCACTGAATATCGCGATTTACCTTTTGTCGTTAACACTGTAGTTGCAGCATGTATATTACACAATTACTGTATTGAGAAAAATGATACATACGATTTTCCAGAAGTTTTAAATGATTGTACCAGTGGAATTACTAATGATATTGAACAAGAAGAAATAGATAATAGAACAGCTGGGATGGAGCGTTGAACTAAATTATTTTATGAATTGTTTCCTAACTGTTTATGAATACCGACTAACAATGATTTTATTCTTTTTATTATTTGCTACTTTTTGAAATTCTGTGGTTAAGTAAAAAAGAAGTTTTATTCTTATAAAAATATAATTAATTTTGCTATAAACTCGATGGACTACTTGATACGAGTATCAAGTAGTCCAAAAGTATTTTTGAGCTGATCAGCCAATGTGTGTGTGTGTGTGTGCGCGCGCGCGTGTGCGTGCGTGTGCGTGAGTAAACTAATTTACTACTTATGTATTTTTTATTACGCGTATTAAACAATCAGTGTAATCTATGATGTAGGCCATGATATTATGTAACAAGTGAATGTATGCCTGTATACAGGTTAATACATTTATTTTTTTCCTCAAAGAACGCTTATTTAATTATAATACTAAAATAATACCAAAACAATCACATTTATGTTGCTATA
>NW_020210098.1:2551-7462 GCF_003070985.1 Temnothorax curvispinosus
ATATATATATATATATATATGGCTGTGTGTATTTATAATGCACTTACTTGTACTTGGAACATCCATTCTGCAAAACGATTCTTCACGATGTGTGAGAAATTGTTTAATATTGTATTCGTTTATTCTTCGTCTAGAACTCAGAAACGCATAGAAACACTCTGAAACGCTCAGAAACGACTAACCTTTTCCGTTGCGCGACCGTTATTCATCCCCTCGGTTACCTGCTCATCCCCTCCCCGTTACCATAAACCAATCAGGACATCTTGGAAACTTTCTCTTTTTCTACGTCATCATTTCGGAATTTTTTTAGAACATCCACGGTCACCGTGCCCGGTCTGGACTACATCGTTTAACATTCTTTTTGAATTTATATATTGTATTCAACACAACAGCTACTACTTTAACGAACGCGCGCACGCACGCACGCACGCACGCGCACGCGCGCACGCACGCACGCACGCGCACACACACACACACACACACACACACACACACACACACACACACACACGCACGCACGCACGCACGCACGCACGCACACACGCACACACACACGCACACACACACACACACACACACACACACACACACACACACTTTTTTTAACATTTTATTATTTTTCCCGTTGAATCTATTGCCGCTGTCAGATTTATAAAAAATTTATTTTGCAGTAATTTGTTTAAACAATTATTGTTTAAACAATTATTGTATTCCAATTTACATAGTTAAAGGTCATGTTCTATTTTCAATTATTAGTTTTACTATGTTGTTAGTGGTTTAAGGATAAGCGTTAATAAATTTATGCGAATTTGGAAGGTTTTAAATACAAATGTACATTAAAAATAAAGTAGCAGCTAGTAACAGCTAATTTTTACAAATTTTGTTACATAATAATATAAACTTTAATTTAAAATTTGTTGCACTGCGGGAATCCGTGGGACTTTTAACTTTTCTCTATTTTTCTGAAACAATTGCACACAAATTTTCATTATTTTACACTTCAAACATTGCGTTACTGTTAATTTATATTTATTTGTTATAATTTTTAACAAATACAATAATAAACTACATTTTTTCATTTAAAACATCCGCTTTGTAGAATTAAAAAAAATCAACTTTACGATTTTCGACGAATTTTTTAATATGGCGCTTGAACATGAGCTCGGACGCTCGAGCTGTTACTCGTGCGAAGGTCCTTTTTGTACTGGCTTATACCTGCCATGTATACTTAATTAGCCCTTATACAGGGTCGTTACATATTCTTTGAACATTACTCTATACATACATCTATGTACTTCAAATCCCATAAATTAAAACTTTATTTTTCGACTTTTGGCCAGCTTTTCGGGAATCGGCCCCACTGTGCGGTGTGTCGTACGTGCGACTATACATGTACGAGCATGGCATGCGCCTCCCAAAGGATGTCGGCAGACGCATGGTGGATCGCATGGTCGATGTCGAACATCCGTCGACATCGTGCAGATCCACCGAGCCGACGTTTTCCGATCGACCGAACCTTGAGACCGGGCCCTTCGCGGCAGCTGCGCCGCTTGAGGAAGCGGTCACCCCGGGTGCTTTTGCACAGATTGCCCGAGTCCCAGCCTTGCGCGGCCCAGACGGAGCAGGCGGTAGCCAAGCCGGAGCCGCCGCAAGGGAACACAGAAGCGGCTCCAGCACTACGGGAGGTGGTCCTCCCGAACATGCCGCCCACGCCGCTAATGTCGGCGCTCCAACTCCCACTCCTCACTCCTACGCCTCCTCCCCTAATTGAGGCAATAGCCGAAGTAGTGGGCTACGATTTCCCCATAGGACCAGTGAACCAGCCCTTGGACGAATTCGAGACTCCGTCGGGGGAAAGCGATGATGGCGACGAGACGTGGAAGCCGCACTAGGGAGGCAGCTCGTCGACTGACGATTCCGATGCCGAAGAAGGCATACGGAAACATATTATATATATATATATATATATATATATATATATATATATATATATGTATATGTATATATACAACATTATATATATATGTCTGTACACGTATGCATTTCGTTTCGTCGAATATTTTTGAAATATGTGAAAAATATCGTTTCACAGGATTGTCCTCCATAAGAAACGAAGTGACAGGCAACGATATCACTCGCGCGTGTCATCACTTGTGCACGCTCTATCCTAATAACCCAATTTTAAATCGCGGCACAATTCTCTTACCCGCTCCAACGTGTGGCGGTGCTCCTCACCGAAACCTGGGCTGTGTTTACTTTTCGCCAACTCAACTAGTCGGCGGCGTAGTTGTTGTCGCGTGAAATCCGCGAACACGTTCGAGTGCCTAGCGATGAGGCTGTCCCACGACCTTAGCAGGTTCGGTGGGATACTCGCCTCTAGGGCGTGCCTCATTAGAAGACGGTCCATGTACGGACTGAATTCTTGGCTCCTCGATACAGTACCTGGCTTTTTTTAACGAGAACCGGTGATTTGCCCGAGGTGGTCGAGTCACTCGACTCTTCGTCGGCCGCAGCAGCGGGAGAACGAGAACGACGACTGCCGCTGGACGTTCCCGAAAAAGATCCATCATGGGCGTAATGCGCGGTGGAGCGTTTCCTCCGGGTAGACGACGGGGTCAAGGTGGGCGAATCTGAATCGCTTATCTCGATCATCGACAGTTGCGGCGACGGAGGCGGCGGCGGCAGCGGTGATGGTGTCAGCACAGCAGCATCAGCATCAGCACCAGCAGCAGGAACGGCAGGAGCAGCAGCGGCTTCTTCCCCCTCGTCCGAAATTGTGATAATCGAATCACCGTCTTCCTCTTTGTCATCCGAAAATAATAGAGGAGACATATTGTCGCATGTCAATCTCCATTTCGGAGTCGCTGGATAGGAGGACGCACACGTCGTCGGTGACGCGGACATTGACCGGCGGCGGCGGCGGCGGCGTGCTAGCATCTCGGTGTACCACGGATACCTTGCAGAAAAATGCATTAGTTGCAGTAACCATAAAATATTGGTAGCTCTTTTTTGGTTCCGGTTACTGTACGTTTTGTTGGGAGTACTATTAATGTTTAGTTGTCAAAGGGTATAAAGTTTGGTTGGCATTATGAGGTAACGCATACCAAAATGTATGGTATGAAGCCGATCTCAACCAAACAGTTTAGTATTGCCGCCGCGCGCTTCAGCGTCGCACGAGCCCCATGCACGCTGCTGCGCGACAAGACAAAAGAAACTTACTCGCTCGGCGCCAATAGTGCGTAGTACGTGTCGATACGTGTCGTACGTAAGTGGTTAATGTGAAGGAAGATCAGAAGATGTCGAGGAAGACTATTTTCGAATACCTAACAGAATGGAACCTTGAGAAATACATTCGCGTGTTTGAAGGTAAGTAAACTGTGAAATCTAAGTATATAATAATTATTGTCAAATTATTTGCGACGCCCGTTACTACTGGGCTGATATACGCGGCTGCAGAGCGGACATAAAGAAAAGTCATCGTTGAAATAGAAAGATCATAGTGAATCGTTGCTATAGAAAGATCATATTCGTGAATTGTTGCTATGTGGAGCGCCGATAGTCGAACGTGAAAGGGCGCGTGGCCGCGTGCCACACGGGTGATGTTCACGTGATCGGCCGCGGCGTGTTTATCAAGGCACATGCTCCACCCAAAACAAATGTAACGCCTCGATTCGAGGACGATTGGAATATTCCCGAATAATTACATACCATACTTAACGCGAAATTACATACAATACTTAACGCAAAAGTATATACAATATTTAACGCGGGCACCAAGGACACGCGAGATGCAAGACGCAACGATAATACCGAAGTATTCCCGACAAAATTACGCGAAGATCTTCCGAGAGCCGACGCGACACTCTCCCTAAAATATTACTCGTAATAAACTCCAACGTGAATCGCACTTTACCCGAAAAGTCGGACGCCACACACAAGGAGCACCGGGCGCAACACTTCTGTTCGTGGTACTAGATTTGCTCAAATGTAACGCATATTCTCTTAGAAAGTGACGACGACGAACACGCAATCACGACGACATAAATACAAATGACTTATATCGGCTAATAAGAGAGCCGACGCAAGATGTTTTGTGCAGAAAAAAAAGTCGAGAAAAAAGTTGTAATTTACTATATTATCTTACACACAGCGTGCCCGTAATATTTAGACCATCTTACAAAGATCTAAAAGTTTATCATATAAGTTTGTCACACGTTTCGGTCGACAATTCGACCCTCCTCAATGAGAATAATACCTTCGCCAGTAATTGCAAACGAAAATCACCCGAGATTTTTTTTTCAGGTGATTTTTTTTGTAATTACGATCGCTACGGACTGGCGGAGGTATTATTTTCTGACTCCATATACTATCATCGGCTCACCACACAGATGTATCAGTAACATGAGTATCGAGGTTTTTCTCTTTTTTGTATTTTATAATACTGATCGACGTAATTGTTTCGAGACTCCGAAAATGCGAAATACTTTTGCGAATGACATCGTATCTCTCTTGTACGCCTCTGAACAGGCGCTACCCTAGTAAAACAGGAACGTCACATCCACGTCGAATCACGTAATTTTGTCGAATCCACGTCGAATCCACGTAGCAATAACGTGGATCCACGTACTTTTTTTATCGGGTATGTATTGCGCGAACGAACTTACTTCAACAAAATTTGCTTACCTTATGTCCCTGAGGAGAGTCGAATCGTCGACCGAAACGTCTGACAAACTTATATGATAAACTTATAGATTCTTACGAGATGGTCCAAATATCACGGGCACGCTGTGTGTAAGATAATATAGTAAAGGATAATCTTTTTTCTGCACAAAACACCCTGCGTCGACTATTAGCCACTACATATATACTTTAATTTTATATCTTTGGAGCCTTATTTTTATCTTTTTTTTT
>NW_020210099.1:0-127 GCF_003070985.1 Temnothorax curvispinosus
AATTTTATACTATTTGTTAAAAGTAAACATGTAGCAGAAATGTGAAAACAATATGGAAGTATCTTTTGAGTACAGATCCAACCGGCAGAAACGTGAAAAGAACGTGCAAGCATCTGCCCGTGAGAAA
>NW_020210099.1:137-1929 GCF_003070985.1 Temnothorax curvispinosus
GTGCAAGCATCTGCCCGTGAGAAAAAGAGCAGTCGAGTGTGCTAGACTCTTGAAACATATTTGCAGCAAAATTTCACAAGTGTATAATGTCGCTTAAATTGTTGTTTTTGCCGTATAGATCCGAGTGACAGAAATGCGAAAAAAGCGTGCCAGCATCTGCCCGTCAGAAAAAGAACAGTCGAGCGCGCTAAACTCCCAGACAGCACAAAATATTTATAAAATATTTATAAAATATTTATAAAAAAGATTTAAATATTTTGAAAATATATACGTTGAATATTTTGTAAATATTATAATGTCCGGAAAATGAAAGTATCTAAAAAATTATAATAAATATTTTAAAATAAAGTGTAAATAATTATCATCAATATTATTAAAGTTGTTTTTAATTTATGTTATAAATATTTATAGAAATAATTACTGGTAAGTTAAGTGGAGATTGTGAAACTGTTATAGCTTCGTGCTGTGAGATGTAGGCCATACGGTCCATTTTGGCGTTACGAATTTCGAAAAATGTTTGATTGATAAATCAGATGTACGGTATATTCTGCCAAAATAACAAAGATAACGCTCTCAATAACGATAAATAAATAAAAACAAGGCAAATGAGAGCTCGTTCGCGACGATGGACGGGCGACAGTAATAAAATATTACAAATTGAATAAAATATATATAATAAAGTAAACGTTTCGGTCCTTGATTTGGACCCTTCTCAGTACATATAGCTGGTCGAGTGAAATGCAGTGGTCACAAGTAGTCAAAAATGCTGCGTAATATTTATTGTATTACGCGGAGAGATGGTGTCGTATATCTTATCAATTTGACTGTCAGGTAACTCTTGTGATCACTTTTTAAGGTATGACTATATATATTTGTTTAATTTATTTCTTTTTATGGAATTAAGGTAACAGTCACGTTGAGGATACGAGATCCACACTCTCATAATTGGAGAACGGAATAACTGCATTTTTGACTACTTGTGACCACTGCATTTCACTCGACCAGCTATATGTACTGAGGAGGGTCCAAACCAAGGACCAAAACGTTTACTTTATTATATATATTTTATTCAATTTGTAATATTTTATTACTGTCGCCCGTCCATCGTCGCGAACGAGCTCTCATTTGCCTTGTTTTGTTTATTTCTGTCAAAATCATTTGTATTTCTGCTGCTCTACTTCTTTACGCAAGCATCTGCCGTAATTCTTGTTGAATTCTGCTGTATGTGCTAGTTTGCAACGATGCCACTAGGCGGCGCGTAATGGTAAAACTAACTCGCAAGTAAATTTCAGTTGGGATCTAATATAAGCAGGCCTTCGGCGAAGCGCGAAGCAAAATCATGACATTCGCGACAATCTTCGCCAGCAATACAATGCAAGGCTTACCCAACACCACTGTGGTGCTATAAATATAAAAAATATTTTTGTAAATTATTTTAATCTTTCTAAAAAATATTTTAAAAATATTTTGTGCTGTATGGGTAGCAGTAGGCGCTGCTACAAATCTGGCGCAATTATGTTGCACTGCGATTTGCGCAAGCATCTGCCGCATTTCTTGCACTATTCTGCTATATGTAAATGCATACACATATCTTCCACAATTCTGTTGCACTACGACGAGAGCAAGTTTCTGCCAACAGAAAAAATAGTCAAAGTTGGAAATAGAAAACGCATGACCTGCCCAAAAGTTAGTGCACGACTTTTCGTGCAGTTTACAGCAGAATTGCAAAGGAATGGTTACCAGGGGTATATCGTCGTGCGTGTCTTGTGAATCGTGGACGGAGGTGTGCCGC
>NW_020210100.1:0-1091 GCF_003070985.1 Temnothorax curvispinosus
AGCAAACGCGGGTAAACGGCGGGAGTAACTATGACTCTCTTAAGGCGGTCTCTTCTTCTTTGTTTTTCCTTGCTCTCTTTTTTTGTTGACTCTCCTTGAAGCTATGTGGTGCATGGTATAGACATTAGCCCCTGGTTGATCGACCCTAGTGGCCGATCTCGGGGGCTTTTTGCTTTAAACAGGTTTTGAGATTTTGGAGAGGTTAAGTCCGTGGTGCATGGTATGCATTGGCCCCTGGTTGATCGGTCCTAGTGGCCGATCCCGGGGGCTTTTTGCTTTAAGCAGATTTGAGGTTTTGGGAGAGGTTTGAGCCCCTGGTGACCATAGGTCCCGGGGGCTTTTTGCTTTAAGGACAAAGCAATACGCCGCCCCCGTGGACACTGGGCCGTTCCGGGGGCTTTTCGCTCTGAGCGTTTTCTAGGTGAGAGTCATAGTTGCTCGTTCACAAGGGGGCGCAGCCTGTCGTCTGCGCCCCAAGTCTGCCCCACCTCCACGATGGTGTCCGCTGGGTACCCGGCTTGCCGGGGAGCTAACGGGGTTCAGGCGACTCGGGAGCATGCCCTGGGCTCTCGGCCGGTCTCGACCGGCGCCAGCGGGTTCATTCCCGTCAGGGCAACAGCGGGAGCATGCCCTGGGCTCTCGGCCTGTCTCGACTGGTGCCAGCGGGTTTCATTCCCGTCAGGGCAATAACGGGAGCATACCCTGGGCTCTCGGTCGGGACACCGGTGCCAGCGGGTTTCATTCCCGTCAGGGCAACACAGCTGGCTGTGGGCTAGCAACCCCTGTCGGCTTACTAATAATCGCTGGCAAAAACCAAGACGAAGCCTCGGACGACGAGGAACATGGCCCCATTCCCCTGGAGCACGGCCAGGGGGCTATTCGAAGACAACCAAGGCAAGAAATACAGGTCTGTGAATTATCGCCCCCCTTCAGTCGAAGGAAATGCGAAAACTGCGCCGCAACTGGAGCGGGCGAGTATATGGCTCTCACTGTCAAAGATGAGGCCCGGCATATAGAGGAAGTGCACCCTCACCTGAGCATCAGGTACAAATGCGAACGATGTGGCAAGTCATACGCGTCGTATCGGGCGG
>NW_020210101.1:0-2480 GCF_003070985.1 Temnothorax curvispinosus
CCCCCCTTTTCCCTTTCCTCCCTCTCTCCCTCTCTTTCTCTTTCTCTCCCTCTCCTTCTCTCTCTCTCTCTCTCTCTCTCTCTCTCTCTCTCTCTCTCTTTCTCTCTCTTTCTCTCTCTCCCTCTCTCTCTCTCTCTCTCTCTCTCTCCCCTTTTCCCTTTCCTCCCTCTCTCCCTCTCCTTCTCTCTCTCCCTCTCCTTCTCTCTCTCTCTCTCTCAGCAGAAGCAGACGTGTGAAACGTCGCTCCGTAAAAGTGTGAATTTTTGAGTGGTTTAGAAGTGAGGGAGAGTGTTAAAAAGTTGTGTAACGAATATCTGCATAGACCGGGGGTAGCTATGAGTGTTATCTAGCCGGAATATGTTGATACATAGACACGAGAACTGCATTTCGTTCAGAGGTCATCGAAACCTCGTACGACAGGTAGACATCGACGGCGAACACAAAACGCTGACGTGTTAAAGTGACGAGTCAATTAACTGTCTCTGCCGATATTAGCAGAATGAACGAGGAATACGCCGAGTATCGATGCTCGGCATGTAAGAAGGCGATAAAAACGGAGGTGGTAGCATGCAAGTCCTGTGCCAAGCTTTTCTACCATCCAAGTTGTGTATCTAAGCACAAAATCTATGATAGAAACCGCGAGTTGGTGTCGTGTCCTGGCCCATTCGAGAAGTTAATTGTTGGTGATGGTGATAAAGTAGCTGATATAAATAAAGCAGTGGCAGCAGCAGAAAGAGCAACGGCACCTGCAAAAATGAGTCCGGCGCCGAGCAGCGGGAATAAAGTAGCAGTCGCGAGTGATATTGATAGAAAAATAGATTGGCTTGTAAAAACAGTGAAAGAATTAAAAGATGAGGCAGCATGTAAAAAGGAGATCAAGTCAATGATAAAAGAAATAGTCCGTGAGGAGATGGGAGGCATTAAACAGGAAATAGAAGAATTGAGAAAAATGTTGACGCAAGGAGCATATGGATCGTCAGGTGGAGGGACAAGAAAATATAGCGATGTGATTAAAAAAAGAAAGGAAGAAAATATCTTGATTATAAAACCAAAAGTACAACAAGAGAGTGAAATTACGAAGAAAACAATTAAAGATAAAATTGATATAACCAAGATGGAAATAGGAATTACCAAATTAAGAAAGGGAGGTAAAGGGACAGTGATCTTAGGATGTGAGTCGAAAGAAGAGAAGGATAAGCTAAAGGCGACGGTACAAGCGGCAATGGGCGAGGAGGTCAAAGTCTCTGAGCCACAGAAGAGGAAACCAAAGATTAAAATAATTAATGTTGGTGGAGAAGAAATGAAAATGGAGGATGATAAACTGATAGATACAATCAAGAAGCAGAACAGAATTGGCGAAGAATCCTGTATGCACCTAGTGAAGAAAATATTAAGAGGAAAAAGTAAGGATACTGAGCAAGGATCCGTAATAATTGAAGTGGATGAAAGCACTCATAATTCACTAATAAACAGAGGAAAAATAAATTTAGGATGGCGAAAGTGTCCTATATTTAATTATATTAGTGTTAGAAGATGTTTTAAATGCTGGGGCTATTACCATATTGCCAAGAATTGCACGAGACAAGAAACATGCTATAAATGTGCAGGAAATCATAAGGCGAATGAATGTACGACGGCAAAGAAGAGGTGTGTAAACTGTACTTATAAAAATCAGACGTACAACTTGAAGATAAATGTTGAACACGAGGCGCTAGATTCGGAATGTCCGACTTTTAAGAAAGTATTGGAGGAAGAGAAAAAAAGAGCCGGCTGGGAAGATGCAAAATAGCAACCACAGGGAGAAGCGGAATTACTCTGGTATACGAATGCACAAAGCTTCTTGGCGCATAAGGACGAAATTCAACATCAGATTATGAAGAGGTTGAATCCTGTGATTCTAGCGTTATCCGAGACTAGATTGACTGTAGAAATTGAGGATAGTGAGGTCAATGTACCGGGGTATAGTATAGTTAGATGTGATGCTGAAAATAGAAACACAGGAGGAGTACTGCTATATGTTAGGGATGATATTAAATTTAAAATAGTTGATAAGAAAAAGATAGTGTCAAATTGTTGGTGCGTGGTGGTAGAAATAAAAGAGAATTTGTATAAAGGTATGATAGCAGTAGTGTATCATTCGCCGAGTGCGTCAAATGGCGATTTCGTGAGATTTTTGGAAGATTAGATACGGTTGAAGATTTAATAATAAAGTATGACTGTATAGTGATAGGGGACTTTAATATAGATGTAATGGTAGATTCATTTTACACAAAGAAATTATTAACGGTAATGCAAAACCTAGGGATGAGGCAATACGTTGATAGTCCAACGAGAGTTACAAAAGATAGTCGAACGATGATAGATTTAATTTTTTCGAATAAAGAAATAAAGGTACAAGTGAATGAGAAACCTAAAATCACGGACCATACATGCCTAAAAGTAAAATTTAATATAAATGAAAATAGAAATAAATATAAAGA
>NW_020210102.1:0-17308 GCF_003070985.1 Temnothorax curvispinosus
CTACAAGACACATTGCTTCCATGCTGGATCCTAGGTACAAAGACCTCAATCATGAAAGTCATGATGCAAAACTAGCTATTCGCAATGCGGTTAAAGAGTTGTTGAAAGAAAGTGCTGTATGTCAGGATACAGAAAGCGAAGTTTGTAAAAAAAAAACTGCTTTGAAATTTTTATATAAAAAAAATGGCAACAAAATAAATAAAGTAGAGAATTAATGGGAAGCATACTTAGCTGAGCCACTGTTAAAATTTGATATGAATCCGTGTGAGTGGTGGAAAAGTAGAAAAGATAAATATCCAGCTATTGCACTTCTTGCAAAAAAATATTTGTTACGTTCAAAAGAACATCATTGCTTCCTTACAATGTCAATATGTTAGTATTTTTGTATCAAAATCGAAAGTTATTAAATCAAGAAGCCGAAGCAATTACAGCAGTAACAGAAATATCGCCGACAGTGTAAATCACAAAACAAACAAGTGCAACAAATTACATAAGTTTTTCTCTAAATCTGAATCAGTGAAAAGTCACTGAAGTGGCATACTTTACACTGATATCAGTGAATAGTTACTGATGCGTTCAGTGACTATTCAGTGATATCAGTGTAAAGTATGTTATTTCAGTGACTTTTCACTGATTCAGATTTAGAGAGATAGCATACGCCTTGCCATTTTTTTTACAAAAATAATAGAAATTTTTATACATTAATTTATTTTTGTGACAAATGCATATTTAATTTATATTTAAATAATGCATATTTATTATTATATTTTAGTTGTTTTTTCATTAATAAGTTTATCTGCTAATACGTTATCGTATGTTCACCTTTTTGTTCGGGGTTTTTTTATTTTGTGTTTTTATGTTAACATATAAATTTGTTTAAAAAATACGAAACACATATTAAATATATTAACCCTCTACCTGTATACGTGGGTCTACGACGTCCATGCCAAAACATCTGCTCGTAACTTGAGAACAATGAGAACCAGCAAGCCTGTTTGTCTGGAACCCCCTTCTAAAAAAAGTAGGTGGGGGAAGGAATTCAATGACCCAGAGCTACTTCGAAAAATAGACATATCGCTGAATGCCGAGCAAGTCAAATTTCGTACGTATGTACGTCTCAGACCCAGGTATACACTAGTTATTCTCAAGAAATGGAATTTTGGACGGCGGCCGAAGCTCGGCAGACAAATTTTTTTCCACATATTATATAATTTTTTTTCAACATATATAATTTTTTTTAACATATTCAACATTATATTACATAAATTTTGTAATAAATTATTTAAAAATGTCATATATGCTATATTATATAATTTTATCTTTAATTTTTTATTTATCAATGATTTTTCCTACCTAAAAAGTACCATTTTGATCCTTTTGAATAATTCAACTTTTTTGAAGATATCAATCTGCATTATTTTTTTTAACACTTATCTCTAAAGTAAAAAATCTTAATAGATTTAATAGATTTTTTTATAGATACTGCATAAAAGAAATTACAAATTTTTAAACAAATCCATCTTTTTCCTTTATTCTTATTTAAAGTTTATTAAAAATAAAATATTAAATAAACGATATTTATCAAAATAAATATAAAATCGTCAATTACAATGTAGACAGATGTTTTGTGAATTTTTTCAGATTTTTTAAAATACTTTAAAGTAGGAAAAATAACGTCGGACACGACAGACCCATGTGGAACCAGGAAGGTTCCAAAAAAACGTATACAAGTGAAGGGTTAAAAATATATTTTTCAATAAAAAATTTTGTTACTTTTGAAGATACGTTCTTATTATCTTCCACCAATGTGTGTTACTTATTTATTCATTAATTTTATTATTTATTTATTGATTTATTTATTTATTTACTAATTTATTTATTCGTGTTTTTAAAACACGTGTAACCCGTGTACACGTGTAATACACGCGGGTACACGATACCCGTGTTTATACACGTAAATGCTAATTACACGTGTAATTCGTGTACCCGTGTACACGTGAAATAAGGAGCTCTAATTTTTTTCACGTATAAAAACGATTGTTGCTTGACTTTGCAATAAAGAGAAAATTAACGAAACTTCTCGAATTAAAATAGGCAGAAAATCCATGTTATGAACGAACGTTATAGTGTCACGTTCTGACTGTTATTGTTCGTTCGTTTTTTGGTCAATGCATTTAAGCAATTTACCAGGATTTGGACAAGTCGTGTGAAGGATATTATTATTGTTGTTGTTATTGCTTTTGTTATTCGGGACCGAAAAGATATCTAAGTTTATAAATTGTTGCAATTGTTGAAGGAAAGGGAGAGGATCTTGATTAGAAATGACTGCTTGTTTAATCTGGAATCTGATTCGTTTAATTTGAACGCGCCTATCTCCTTTCTTCGTCATTCAGCCGCGTTCACGAAAATGAATTTTAAGCTCGCCACACTCTTCGGCAGCGCTCTAAAACCAATCTGCCACACCCTCTGCTCGCCACACTCTTCGTCAGCACTCAGATCGTCAGCGTAGAGGTCAAATTCATTTCAAATTCACTTTCGGGAATTTATCGAGATTATTGTCTTTTCTGGAAACCAACTCCGTAATCGCCACGCTTTCGGCAGCGAAAGTACCGGATCGCCACACTCTTCGTCAGCGCCCCAGCACAGATCGCCACGCTTTGTCAGCGGAAATTGCGAGTCGGAATGCCAGAAGTGACAGTGATTATTACGACTCCCAAGAATCAACCCCGTAATCGCCACGCTTTCGGCAGCGAAAGTACCGGATCGCCACACTCTTCATCAGCGCCCCAGCACAGATCGCCACGCTTTGTCAGCGACAACCGCGAGTCGAATCTTAGAAGTGATCGATTATTGATTAAGAATACGAGATGAGATTCCAGATTTTCAAACTTGTTTCTTTTCAAACTTATCTTACCTTTATTCTAAAAATCTCAGTACAACTTCTGCGTGAAGCGCGGTCTTATAAGGTATGAGAGTACAGGGACTAAGTCCCATCGAGCGCGAATGCTCGGATTTAGAAGTACAGTCGAATATAGGATTTAGGAATGGCTGAGCACATGAAGTGCTAGAGCCAAAGGAGTATGTGGCTGAGCAATTGAAATGCTAGAGCCGAAGGAGTATGTGGCTGAGCAATTGAAATGCTAGAGCCAAAAGGACTTGTGTAAGGAACCGGAGCTCAGAACTATCTGCCTCTTCGCGGCGTTTTTCCGCCCTATTTATACCCGAAAAAGACCGGAATCTCCCGCGCGAGATTCCCGCCTTTTTCCTACGCGTCTTAAGAAGGGAGGTATTCTAGAAGCTTCTAGAACATTCTAGAAGCGTAGTTTTGGGCCCATCTGGCCCGCAGCCCTCCAAGGGTCGTCCGATAAGATAAACATTTACAGGAAACTGAGCGTACCCTCGGAACTCCGAGGCTAGCGTGCGTCGTCTAAGCGTTCGAATTTTCAACGTGTCGTCCGAAATTTAGTATAAAATTGCAAAGAGATTATTATATCACAAAATTGCGTTACCAAACTCAATCCAAGTGATACGTACCAACCTAAGTAGTAGCAGCCTTATTTCTTCTTAACAAAATTATATCACAAAATTACGTTACCTAACTCAACCTAAGTGATATGTTATTTCAAAAAAATATATGAAATTTTTAAATTACGCCAACTACAAAGAGAATATATATATTGCTTTGAAAAATAATTGTAGTGCAACTACTCTTAAAAAATAAAACAAAATTGTGTTACCTAACTCAACCCAAGTGGTATGTATTTTTGTATTCCTGAAGGTCTTTCTATCAACCCAAGTGGTAGTAGTTTTAATTCTCCTTGATAAAATTATAATATTACAAAGAATCATTTTAATTACAAAGAATTAAAGAGGTAACATTATAAGAGGTACACAAAATGAAAATATTTAATTAAAATAAAATAAATAAATTTTTCTTGTAAAAAACTTGGCGCTGCTTTTTTAAGGTCAATCCAGACAAACTTGCATATAGGTGCATAAGCATATGCATGAGTTTCGCGAGTTTGATGTCGAGACTCGGAATCGTGTGTAGACGACTACGAATCCGAGATAGCCGAAATAGTGTTTATAAAAAAAAAACAATAACTATTAATTTACAGAAGGACACCGATAACCTTCCCGTTATATACGACAAAATAATAAATTTAATGTAAGCGCTTTCAGTTACCTCTGCCTTTGTTTCTCACTCAGTCGTTCGTTGTCATCTAATGTGAACGCACCACCGAACATCACATTTGTTAATATGACTCGTCTATCTTTTATCACCATTTGACTTACAAAACATGTAAACCGTGCTTTTTTTTATTACTGTTCTTCTTATTATACTTTTTTGTATTTCACTTTGTTTAGTAATTATTATACTTTTTTTGTATTTTAGTTCGTAGACTCATTGCTGCCACATTGTTGTACAATGAAGTGTTTTGCAAGCGGTCAATTGTATTGTACGCACTTGAAAAAGACCGGAATCTCGGTTGAAACGCGTTGTGCTTGTTAAATTAATAAATACTGCCAGTTCGGTCGAAGCAAAGGAGTTGTTTAATTATAATTCTTTAAGATTTGATTGATTAGATCCAGCTTGATACGCGATCAAAGGTCCATATGCCAAGCCCATATATGGACCATGTAGTCTGATGAATTCCCAAAGTCAACATCGATTTGATATTGCGTCAATTGTAAAACTCACTTATGCTACTAAAGCTGACCTTTTTTCAATTCATAAAAAGGTTAAATTTAAAATGGAAAAAGTGTGCAAATTAGAAACTTGCATATTGCTTCCTCATCATTACAGATCGTTATTATTGTTCCTATTTTATTTCGCTCATAAAGCTTCCTCTATGAGGAAGCCAAACTAATAAATACTAATAATTATGCATCAAATAAAATACAAGCTTCCTCATAAGAGGAGCTTTGTAAGCAAAATAAAATAGGAGCAATGGTAGCGATCTGTAATGATGACAAAGCAATGTGCAAGTTTCTAATTTGCACACTTTTTATTGATTTTTTAATCTCTTTATATTTATCTAATTAAAAATAAACGATATAAGGCGTTATACCATAATCCAAGTTATTGACACTTTCAGTCTGAAAAATCTTTCAATTAAAGATTAAATATCAGATTAGATATTTTCAAGATTAAATGTCAGATTCGATATTTTATCTTGATATTTATTACATTGATTATTTATTCTTAAAAAGATAACAGGCAACAACGGCATGACCTGCAATATCAGATTAAATATTTTATTTTTAAAGAGATAACACGTAATAGCGATACAAGTTAAAATTATTTTTTAACCAAAGATATTTAATAAAATGCATCAACGAGCTTTTATAAAGACAGTACAATCTTCTTTTGTTTAATATTAAAATTATATGTAGATATTCTTTATAAAATTACGAAAGTATGCTATTCCCTAACTTGCTTTTATAAAAATAGGACAACTGTCGACTTCACGTACAATAATATATTGTCAAGTACCTATAATAAAATTTTACTTATACTCTTATATTACAAAAAGACGTATATGTATGTATATGTACGTACATAAACATATGTACATAAATGTGCACAGACAAGAATATGCAGAGGTTTCATATATATAATTATTATATCTATTATATATAATTAGAGTACACAATGGTTTTATCTGGACAAAGTCTGGGATATAAGGAAATAGAGCATTTGCTATAAGGTAAACGGGTAAATATCTATTATAGCATCATGATAAAATTGTTTTATTACTCCAATGCTGCAATGTCACGCTCATAATCCAATTACGCTGTCAAATCGAGTAATATAATATAATCAAGATAAAGACTTATTACAAACAACGGTGACTTGCGCGGATGTCGTAACGTTTACTGTGCGATTTTATAAACGCGTCAATTAACTTCCTGAACAGCGAAACAATTTGTGCGAATTGCTGGAGAACAAAATATCATCTGTTATACATAAAGATTCTATTAGAGATTGCGTGCGATTATGAAATGCAGACTACTTACTTCATCATTTGCATGCGAATAATGTATAAATAATTAATTTTATATATTACAATCTTTCCTTTATATTATACTATATAATCTGCACGTATTAATTTGAATCTATATCGTTAAGTTAAAAATGTCTAATAAGCATACTTTGTATAAATGATCTTATTGTTTGAATAAATGTTTTGAAATATTATTGTCTGTGATTATTGTTATCGTTTATCGTTATAGTATCAATATAGTATCGATATATTGTTATCATTATACGGAATAGATAAACACATTTTGATAATATATGCCCAGATAGCAACGTATTTGCATTGTTGCTATGAGAATTGTGGCAACTGAGTCCGCATTTATCGGCAAATTGATGCCTTCACGATATAACAATTTTATATAGCAACTTGCCTGCAGCAACTTGTTGGCAACTTACGCTGCGGTCTAATGGTGCGTTTCCACCTGAGAGTAAGAACTCTCGAGAGCAAAAAGAAAGAGAGAGAGAGAGAGATACTCTCGAGAGTCTCTTTCTCTTTCTCTCTTTTTGCTCTCGAGAGTTCTTACTCGCAGGTGGACACGCACCCTAAAATCGTCTGATTCAAAATTCGAGCTGTTGCTATCATGTTGCTGTAATAATTCATAGAATCACACAATGCTGTCATATTGCTGGCAACGCGAAGTAAATTTGCTGCTGCTCTTTTGCCGACAAATTGCTGGCAATACATATATCCAATGTTGCCTGCATGTTGCTTCAAATATTAAATTATTCGAAATCAATTGAAGCAAATGTACGGCAAGTTGCTAGGATCTAAGCAATCACAGGTTGCGCGATTTTGTTCAGACACGCTTTGCTATCTAGGTGATTGCCGACATTAAAATCATTGCAAAAATATTTCAGCAGAAATATTTAACTTTTTTTCCTCATAATTTACTTTCGTTATTTGCTTTTTTATATTGTATTATATTCTAAATACGCAAACTGTTTTTTATTGTTAGTAACATACGTGCTTCACGCACTTAAGATTACGTACCGGAAATTCTTACGATACCCAGATAGCCAACCATTCCTTGGCATAAAAAGGAAATAGTGTTTGGCATAAGTTTCCCTTCAGTTGTGTCATCATATTGCTGTCACCGGACAACAGTAATTTCGTTTAGAGCAACTTAAAAGCATTATGCAGACAACGATTACCTTACGCAAACAAGCAGAAAGCTCGTAGTATACTTATTGCCATAAAAGTTGCCACAATCTGTTGGCAACCGTTTTGGTGGCAATAAAAGTCGGCAAGCCAATAGGCAAAATCGGAAGCCGCTTTCCTCAAAATTAAAGGCAACTTAGCAGAGCAGTTTTAAGCAAATTGACAGCAACCTGCGGGCAACTTGCTATCTGGGTAGTTAACATGTTATCAACTTTTTATATCTCAGTTCCAAATTTACGAAATTATTTTTGTAATAATCATCATAAAATTGTAAATGTCAAAATTTGATTAATATTTTAATAATTATTTAAATCTAAGCTACATTAACAGTACAGTGAAATAAAGTTAAGTAGAAAAATGTTAGAGACGCATATGTTATCAAAAAAGTAGTTACCATGTGGATAAAAATGAAAAAAAATATATAAAAATTTTTATGTGATTTGAGAGATCAGTAGACAATTTATATTTTTACTTAACTTAGCCATGAAATCGAAGAAGAATAAATATTTTAAGAGAACAATAATGCGAAATATATACAATTTTGTAATAAATTAAATGTACATGCAGGCAAAAATATAGAATAAACAAATAATGCATTTGCCACTTCAATTATTATCAGTACGTTGATGAAGTGTTGTTTCGCTTCATCTATTCAATAAAAAAACAATATGTATATTGACTGAGATGCATATATTGACGCAGAGTATGAAATCCGCGAAGATTTTTTTCCGTTAAATATCACATATAAAGGACCCCGCACAAAAACCTATGGAAATGGGTTCTCGGCGAATTTGTCTGAAACTTTGGGAAAATGTTGTTCATGTCATCCTGATCAAAAGTTCTCATGGCAAAAACTCTGTTTAAAGCAGTATTTTAGCTCCAGGAGACCTCAAAGATGGATATTTTATCACGCGATCACAGATGATTTTACCCATTCAGCTTTCAGAATAATGATTGTGTGTGTATTGCATAACCCATAAAACCTAATAACCTAATGTATTGATGAATAACAGTAATAACAGTATGAACCGTCGGCATTAGCGTTATCCAATGTGCACCGCAAGAAGGTTGCGCGATTTTTCACATTATTATGGCCCTGAAAAGGACCGATTTTGTCCTCAGGTTTTATATGGGTTATGCAATACACACACAAACACACACAATCATTATTCTGAAAGCTGAATGGGCTGAAATCATCTGTGATCGCGTGATAAAATATCCATCTTTGAGGTCACCTGAAGCAAAAATACTGCTTTAAAGAGTTGTTGCCATGAAAACTTTTGATCAAGATGACATGAACAACATTTTTCCAAAGTTTCAGACAAATTCGCCGAGAACTCATTTCCATAGGTTTTTGTGCGGGGAGTCCTTTTATATCCAGAGATAACGCTCATGATAGACGACCTTCGTGAATAATTCCACTATATTCTTGCCGTTCAGAAAAATTATTCAAGTTTAGGATGACGGTATTATGGACGGCAACAAATAATGCATAAATTAATTTTGAAAATCGTACATCCTCACAGGATTAGCTATTATAGCAAATTTAATTGTAAAATGATAACCAACATTTTTTGCAGCGAAAGCAGTATTTTTTGCAGCAAGAGCTATAATTTAGCAACAGCATCAAAAGTTTAACAAAAAGTTACTTTAACAAAAGGTAAGCTTTCTTTTTTGTGCAAAATCTGATGAATTTTATGCATTCCTCTGAAATCTTTCTTCCTTAATATATTACATATTTTCACACATTCATATACCTACAATATATACTCATTTTACTCATTTATAATTTCCTTTAACGTTTGCCAGTTTTAATAAGACAAGAGTATAGCACAATTAAAAAAAGAAACGGGCACAGTAACAACTGTGCCGCAAGCAACAACGTAGAACTACGTCAACTGTCACTATTATTCAACCAAAGACAGATGACGTAGCCCTACGTCTACTTTCCTTCGCTGAATACTTTAACATGAAATAGTGACAGTTGACGTAGGTCTACGTTGTTGCTTGCGGCACAGTTGCATGTTACTGTGCCCGTTTCTTTTTGTTGTATCGAAAGAAATTTAGCTAAACTTTCTAACGCTACTGTATCGAAGAGGTAAGAAGTGGAAGGTTCCGACTTGTTTTATCATAAATGGGACTTCTTAAGCTTTAAAATGAGATGTTAATTATTATTCTACGATTATTAGTTTCGAAGATATATTTGAACGAAAACGTTCAAAGTGTAACATGTTTTCGTTGCATTCGTTGCAGGCTGTGCCTGGATTTACCCCCCCTTATACCCCCCTTACTATCGACAAAGACGTAGTTCTACGTCAAAACCGCACGTGTTTTTCATTGCCCCGACCTGGGGACTCTCTCTAAATATAGAGAGCTGGGCAAGCAATATACTCTCGGTAGGTTGCCCGGTCAGATGGGATATCTGACATCCGAGAGATGGCGATCGAAATCTGACAAAACCATCTTGATCGGATTTGAACTCGGTTCTCCGGCTCACTAGACCAGCGCACATCTCTGCGCCACGATTGCCCCTCTCTCTTGCCTCAATACCAGGATGATAAGTGCACGTTTCTACTGCTTCTAACTGCTTGTCGTATTCAGTTCATGATCATACGAGTGTTATCATCGCTCTGTTATCTCATTTAAGTTAGCGTCTATTGGTTTATTGAGAGATAAATCGACAAGTGTTTAATGTTGGCCAAGTCTCAGTTATCTAAGAATAAATCAGGAAGTTCGACGGTATAAATGGTGACCAAGCAGATTATATGTCGTGTTCGTTACAGTCGTCATTTGTAGTGCCGAATGAAAACATACGTATACTCGCAATTTCATTCGAGGGTATAAAAAAATCCACTGATGTAGATATAGCCTATCACTTATGCGTTCTGCGTGTATCACTTCGCTTTACGAAACGGCACAGTGAAGTGAGCATTTAAGTGAAATAAACGACCAAAGTCGAAGCAATTTACAGGTCAGTGTGTCGATTATTATCAACGCTCTGTTTTCCTCAAACTGCATGATATTCAGTCGGAATTTCTTAATAAAAATTTTAGATAAAGCTTTGTAAAACATGTAATTATAGTGAACTCACTTATACCGTATTATATTTAAAAAATATGAGATTAACTTGCTAATAATGCAATGATATGTGTATATTATGAATATAAAGGTAAATATTATGAATAAATAGGAATAAAAAGCACCCAAATAAATTATATAACACATAATTTAATATACTTTAATATAATTTAAGAAAATATGATTTTACAAAAATGCTACATCAGTGGGAGAATCTCAAGTTTATTCCGTGTAAATTGCATGAGTCGCGTGAGTTTGAGAGAAAAACAGTTTAAGTTGTAAACATACATAATGCACAAACATTATAAACGCGATTATAAGTTCTTATGAGATATTTTTCTATCTTATAAACAATATTTTAAAACGTATAAATAATTTTCCATATCTTTAAAGAATCTTATACTTTATAAAATATAATAATGTAGAAATCGAATATCTACAATATATAAATCGAATATATTTGTCTAACAAAAAAAAATAACCACTTCTCTTTACTTTTTAAATTAAAGAAGATAAGCCATAACAAATATCATTTCAATTTCTCAATGCAATATTAATTGTTATACGCTTTTTAAGATTAACAATCCAGCCAGAAATTATTAGTTGAATTGACGTCAATTGCATCGATAAATAGTTGATGTCAAATACTGATTTAGTTGATATCTTTGTCATCTTCGACCTTGCTTTGTCATCTTCACAATTACTTTTAATTGAGAAATTGAGACTATTTCTGTAAGATTTTTATTATCTTTCGACTAACTCTATATCGAATTAATCCAAAATCGGAAAGCATAATATAGGGGAGACCGGGGCGAAGTCGGCCCTTTTTTGTCGGTGCCGATTTTTAACAAAAAAATAAATCATTTTAGTGAAATATAGTATACCATTGTAAAGAGTGAACCCTTGGCTACAAAATTTATATAGGCATTGTTGGTCTACGTCGCTTTGTTCACCCGGTATAGAGTAAAAACGACAAAGGTGCAAAAATCGAAAAGTCAAAATTCCCGGGGCGGAGTCGTGTCTCTATTCTCGGACTGGATTTTAAATAAAGATACATAATTTTGATCATAAAAAATAATAGAATACACTTTATCCATTGTTTTTTAGTAGAAAAATGAACAGCAAAAAATAATTTCAAGAAAATCAATTTTCTTTTTTGCTAACAGTTAAAGCATGTAAAAACAGAGTCTGACGAGCGCACGCACTCGTTGTGTGCCTTACGCCTGCACGAAATGCACTGTTTTCATCGGCTCTGTTTTCTATTATCTCCGAGCATACACGCAGCACTTATTATTTAGCTTTCTTGACTTCGTTTTGGCTTGGAAACGACTTTACCCCGAACACAAGTTTTGTCGCTTATAAAATAATAAAAATTAATGAAAATAAAAAAACTGCATTGGATTCGTGTTCAGCATGCATTACTCTTTACACAATAAAAAATTTTGTGTAGTTTTGTTAAAAAAGGTTCTTGTTAAAATTTTTGTGTAAAGTAAACAACACGTACATGTGTAGATTTAACATATGCCTGCTATGTTAATTGAACTTACAAATGTAAAATGTAAAATTACTAAAATAATTTTAAAAAATATGTTAAAGTAACACAATTTGAACGTATTTATTAAATGTGTTAAAATTTACAGAAAAAGTGTTGATTTTATTCTTACAATCTTAACTTCAACATAAAAGTTATATTAATTTTACACATACACTGTAAAAAAATTTTATAAAATTACAACTATTATAGTAGGTAATTTTGAGACTCACTAATAGTTGTAATTATAATGGTTGTACTTTTACAAAATTACAGTACGGAAGGAAAAAGTATGTATTACAATTACACAAATTAAAAATGTGTGGAAATTTGCACCTATTATAGTGGGTCTCAAAATTACCTGTAATTTTACAAAATTTTTTTACAGTGTAATTAACCACAAATTACGATCAGAATTACATTTCCTTTCTGTTGAAATATTTTAACATAGTATCGGTGTTATCATTTAACACATCCATATTACGTTAAATTAACACAAAAATTTGAGTGAACCATTTGGGACATGTGATTTATGTTATATTCAACACAAATTTTCCAACTGTGTATATTACGTATTCGATGTGAATAGAAAGAGAAAGAAGGAAGGGGGAGGGGATTGGCCAAAGGATATAGAAATATTATAAAAGTATTCATAATTACTCAATTAATATAAAAACAGTTACAAAAAAAACAATGTACTTATAGTAAATACAATGAAGCCAAAGATGACAAAAATACTAGTCAGTACTTATTCGACATTGACGATTCATCGATGCATCAACGTCGAATGCATGCGATGTCGATTTGATTAATTATTTCTAACTGGGGAAAAATTACTATACTACGGCACGAGATATTTCAAATATGTGTGTATGTGTGTGTGCGTAAATATAATAAGCACACAATATAATTTTGACATATAATAATAGTAATATATTTATTAATATATAGTTTAAAAAGTTAATTAAATAAACCGAACATTAGTTTGGTATCAAGGCTTATTAAAAAAAATACAGAAGTTAATTAAAATGATGCAGTATGGTAATATTAATAAATGCATTCACGCAGTAACATAATGTTAATCACGATTTCATATATCATAAAAGGAGCGTTGCGCGTCGCTATAAGATCGTGTACATTAAAAGTTTAGTTAAAACATTTTTGCCTATCTCTTATCGTTTCGATGAGATATACGCTTAGATTAGAAACATAAGAGTTGATTTTTTCCGATGGAGTGTGTCACTTCTTTAACATACGTAAGAGCACTAAAAAAATACTCTTATTTTTATCAGTAATGTAACATACTCAAAGTTCATCAAAATTGAGGAGAAAACTTGGGTTTGTTTTTTTTTTTAAGATAAGTAGAGATAAGATTTAATCTAACAAGATTCATTTGAGTGTTACATGTACTTTATGAGTTTGCTGTGCAGCAAATATAATTAGCGCAATATTTTTGTAGCTCGATGACTTGAGGCCGACTTTTGATGCCTTTAACAATTAAACAATATAGTATGCTATTCTAATTAAAATGTACTAAAATATCGAAATAAAAATATATAAAAATCAGTTGTGAATACTTTTTAGGAAAAACTATAATAATGGTAATATAATAGAGAATAAACAATTAAACAGATTTACATACTTACCTATTATGTGACGTGGCAAATTGATGTATAATTATTGACATTGAAAATTGTGTAAAGCTATTAATTTTTATAGTAAATATTTCAAATAAATAAAAAGTAACATATTAAGACGTAACATTGTAAAACATACAACAATATTGACTAAATAATAATAATTTGACTTCGATATATAAAGAAATTACGTTTATATTCTTCAATAGCGTAGTAACTTTACTGCAAGTGTATAATCGTATGTTATGCTTTATCTAAGGGCCAAAGCACATAACATGGCGTAGCGATATACGACGGTCGTAGTCCCCGACCTGACAGATCAGGATACGCCAAAGCTTGTGTGTTACTTACGTCCACGACTACGACTGTCATATGTGCTTTGGCCCTAAGCATGACATACGCGATTACGTCCTTGCTTGAGCAATTATTACGTCAAATGAATAGTTTTCAATTTTAATTTTATCTCGTTGTTTTTGTTTTCGTAATGATTAATGTTGGCATGTTAAGGTGATCCTAAAGCCGTGATCCTAGCCGGTTTTTTTCAGTTTTTTTCTTAGCACTAATCTTTTAATTGGCTTTATAGAAATGCAAAATTCTTGTCTAGAATTAAAGTACGCATCAAAATCTAGGTCATGGTGGTCGAATTTATATCGAAAACGAAAAAAAATTAATATTTTTTGTTATACGTGACGACCACCACATATAAATTCGACCACCATGACCTAGATTTTGATGCGTACTTTAATTCTAGACAAGAATTTTGCATTTCTATAAAGCCAATTAAAAAATTAGTGTTAAGAAAAAAACCGAAAAAAACCGGCTGGGATCACGGCTTTAGGATCACCTTAAGGATGTATCACTGGTACAATCTTAGACAAAAGTGCATGAAATTTGAAATACTTGAATATCTACGCCTAACGCATAGTAAATCTAGATGTAAGATACTCAAATGATAGTAGGAGTCTTATTTTTACTCCTATACAAAGGTATTTTTTACTTTACAAATGTTTTTTCCAGTATTATTTGCGATTTTTGTAATTTATGAGCCTAAACTTTTGGCAGTAAAAATGCCCTGATATCAACTTTATAACGTCAAATTATTAATAAAATTAATTATTAATGATTAATTATTAATTAATAATTAATTATCATTAATTATTAATTTATTTCTTTAAAACGGTGTAGTGAAGACAATTGAAACTTGACAGATAGTTTCATCTATTCGTATACTAGATGTACACAAAAATTCAAAATATTGGTAGCGCTCCTTCAACATTTTTTTAGCTGTTTTATCCGTCAAAATCGTCTCTTCCCATAAAAATACGTGTAAAATCAGTAAAAATTAAAATCGTTATATCTCAGCAACCGTTTAGTGGATTCGTTTTTACTTTTTTTGTAGTACATCAGGAAGACTAAAAGAACATTCTTAAAAATTTTTATCCACTTGGTAGCGCTTTGAAAATAGGTGCAATACATCCTTAAAGTTATATAATGTGAAAATAGTATAACTAAAAAAAGAAGTATTAAAGTATTAAGTAATTAAATATATTAATACACATTTATGTAGTATACGATTTGTACAATTATATGCATTTTTTAAATGTTACCATCCCAGATAGCAGAGTGACGTCAAATGACGTATTAATTCCGTCTTAATGACGACTCTAACGTCATTAAGACGTCATCTTGCTACCTGAGATCTATTTTATCAAAATTCTCTTAAATCCATTTTAATCAATTTATTACATTAATCACTGCAATATTAAGATGTATCATAATTTAATTAAAATAAAATTTATTTGAAGTCAATTAAAGAATAAAAAGTTTTGCCATTTATTTGCATTTTTGGCACTTGATCAGTAAACCATTTTTATTGTGATTTATATCATTTACTATAAATTATTTATATATTATTAGTCTATTTAATAATAATGGGCGGATTTGATTCTAAGAAAACCGCGGAAAACATTTCTGAGAAAATTCATCAAGGTGAAATATGGCTGACGTCATTCGACCACAAGTACGTACGCGATCGCGGCGCGCCACAGGCGCGTCGTAAATTTCTCACAAATACCGCAACTCGATCATGTTCGACGGGATTTCAACGCGGAACGTATACGTATGCCGTTAACCAAAAAGGGAAAAGGGAAAAGCGGCTTCTCATCATTACGCTCTTAATTGAAACAGTTCTTAACTCAAACATAAGAGAATGCGCCCGTATCCGTGTATCTTGAATATCGACGGATATGAAGAAAAAAACGGCGAAAAGGTGGGGAAGGGGCGCGACGAAGGAAAGGGTGGAAAGGCCGGAATGAGTGGGAGGGAGCCGGTTGAAAAAGGAGAAAGAAAACGTGATAAATCTCGCCGCGAACAATAAGTTATCGTTAAAGAATCGTTTTCGCGTTTCGTGACACGGCGGGAAGAACAATGATTTGTCGGGAAAATTCTCCAATTCCAATTCCAATTCCAATTTCAGAAATGGCCCTAGAGACACCGGCATGGCTGAATCTATGCTTCGTGGAGAAGATCCTGCGAAATTCGGAAGGCGACAACTCAATTCAGGTGATCAAGATATTCTCGAAACCGGCCACGACTAAGGGTGACGGCTACTCAAGCGACATGATTAGGGTTACTGCCGAATTTTCGCGTGACCAAGGCGACAGTAAAATTACGGAGAAGAAATCAATCATTGTCAAAATCTCGCCTATAGCTGAAGGCATTCGTCAGGACCTTGTAAGTTGATTCAACTAATATAATATTTCTAATACAAATAAATCAAATTAAGTGGCAGATTCTACTATTTCGAAGTAGATTTCTGATCAACAAAAAGATCAGGACAATTATTTTTGAGGCAATCAGTGATTAAAAATAAAATTATTTTTATCAAGTTCAAAGAGGCACCTATACCTACATTTAGAAGAAAAGTATATGCTTCAGTCATTTTAAAATCAATTTTGATTTGCAAAATAAAATTATTATTTATTTGTCATTTCTGAGAAACCAAAACTTTTTATTTAAACCCTTACATCACAAAACTAATTGCATGCTTGTTTGATTTTAAAAGATTTTATTTGTTAATCTTAAATAAACTTTTTACAGGTCGAATTATCAGGCATCTTTGACGTCGAGATATTGATGATGTCAGATACCTTGGATAAAATGAATAAGTTGTTAGGGCAGGAGCATCGCTTAAGCGGGAAGGGCCTATACGTGCAAAATAAAAATCCAACGCTTCTGGTGATCGAGGATCTCGCGCCTCTCGGCTTTCGCATGGCCGATCGTCTGTCTGGTCTTGACCTAGCTCATACCATATTGGCGCTTGACGGACTAGCCAGGTTTCACGCAGCTTCTGTAGCCATATGCGAGAAGGTAAATCACTACGTCTGACACTTGTAATGTCTCATTGCGATTATCACGAATTCAGGTCAGTGCATGGAAAGTCATTTTGTATTGGATGTTAGAAGACTTCTTGCACTATATTATACGAATATTGCACTATATTAAACACATTATACATAGTCGTCGGAAATATTCAAAAGTTTCATATAATAGACATTAATATATTTTAAAGCGACGAAACATTAATTGCTTCAAATACTATGAAGAGATAAGTCTGAAACTTGTAAAGCTTTAGGATAATATGCTTAACACTTTAGATCCTATAGAGAAGTAGTTTCTAATTAATATTTTAAAAAGGTGCAAATTTTATTTTAATACCGTGTACTTACAAACATGTTGCCCAACTTCATACTAAAGTAAATTTTCTTGTTGCATAAATGTATAGTGCACAAAATTGGTCGAAACGTTCGCGAATTTTTTTATGTATTGACGATAAGAAAAATATATATAACTTGCGCCCT
>NW_020210103.1:0-5246 GCF_003070985.1 Temnothorax curvispinosus
TTTACGTAGTATTCGCGATGAAAGAGCAAATAAGTAAATAAAATATCAAATTGGAGCTTCTAAAATCGACCTGAATTTTTTAGAAACTCCACACCCTGCGTACAAATGTTGCGCGTTTCATTCAAGCGTAACTGTCTCGAGTTTTTGCAATAAAAAAAAAAGTAAACAGAGAAGTGAATTTTTCAAATTGGAGCTATGATCGTATTTTTAAGCGAATTAATTGTCCGCGTTACCTTTTAATATTCCCTTGTCTTATCCATCTCTTCGCGCCGACGAATTTCATTTCGTTCTGCAATTCGCGTAGGAGCGACGCGATGTGCGAATAATTTTCACAAAGTTTCACAACGACACTCGCACAACACACCGGAAGCGTCAGTATATTGCACAGCTGGTTTAGTAATTGCATAAAGGAGAAACCTCGGTTTTGATTAAGATTTCATTAAGAAAATTTGCCATCTGATATGGATCCCATCGCGCAAAAGAACTAATTAAAAAGAAAAAGGAAAATATTTTCTAGCCTCAAGTAAAATTACGTTATTGAGGCTATAACATGTGTTCCTTAAGTATGCACATTTATTTCGCGATTGATACAACAAAAAGCTAACGCCCCTCGCTAAGAAAAACTTAATTATATAATTCGCGTTACATGATTTTCCATGTTACAAACGAAATAATCGCGCGCGAGTTTATCCTTTTGATTTGTAATATTAAAAATATCTAGTCCGATTTAAATACTCGGGATTTTGAAGTATAAAAATCTAAGATTAATTTAAAACAAAATAAAATAACGAAGAATCCCGCAGATCCCGCACGATTCTTTAATCTTTCTTTCGCGTTGATAAAGCGTTGGTACTTTTATCCAAGATTTTAATAATTTAATAGAAAATAAGTAACTTTTAATTCAATTTGAAACGAAATAAGATAACGAAGAATCACTATAATCTTTCAATCTTTCTTTTATTAACAAAACTTAATGCTTTTATCCAAGATTTTAATAATTTAATGAAAAAGAAGTAAGTTTCAATTAAATTTAAAGCGAAATAAAATAACGAAGAATCATGCGTGACTCTTCAATCTTTCATTTGTTAAAAATTTGATGCTTTTATCCAAAATTTTAATAACTTAATGAAAAATAAGTAGATTTTAATTACTCACTATCTCGAGGCATCCACCTAATCTAACGATAGATCATAGACAGCTTCAACCAGTCGCGTGCAGCGCACCTACGCATTTCAGGTATCGACGTCACCTGTTTTTAATCGTTGTTTTCCGCAGCTCACGTATCGTCTGTAAGCAAAAAAAGATTTACCTCATTTAAAAGACTTTCGAGAGTGGCGGGTAAAAAACTTCCTCGGTAGTTTGCGAGTTCGCGGTTATCCAATCGCGCTCTTAAGCATTCGTTTCCTTATTCGGTTCCTTATTGCGTCCCATTGTCCTCGTCGTAATGTGCTCTCTCGCCTACCTATCTGCGGGCTAACATACAACAGGCCTAGATGCTTCCTAGGTTCATAAAAGAATTTCTCCGGCCCTTCCTCCTGCGACCGTATTACGCAAAATCGATACGCAAAAAGTCCTGAGTGAATATCGTGACGCACCTCTTTTGTAAACGTCATCGTGCACTCGCTATTTTAAACGTTATTACGTCAAGGAATATGCAATACTTTTATACATTGATTACACGGCTATTTTACACGTTAACATCGATTTATGACGTAGACAACGTAAGGCGACGTAATAAGCGTTCCAAGTTTATATCCCATTCAAGAGAGAGATTTTTAATGAAACTCTACAAGATATTCCGTGTAATATAATGGTGCTTTTAATAAAACTCGATAATGCGGATTTTTTGTTATACAATTCGGTATATAAAAGAAGAATCGTCGCTATAGATACTTATAAAGAAAACAGCACAATTTCAACTCCAATTTATAAAAGAATGCAATAGACTTTCAATATAATAGCGATAAGTGAGATTTCTTATTGTATAAATTCTTTTAGTATGAAATAATTATTCTCTATTCTTGAGAATCGCCATTGTACGGCTCACCTTGTTGTGTTACGCAACCGGCGAAGTTGCTTAGTAATATTTCAATGTGACAAATGATAAATAACATCAGAACTATCGAAAAGAAAGGCACCGACCTTTTTGGTGTCGTCCAACGTTGTGGGAACATAGTGGGCATTGATCGCTTGCGCCATAGTACAGTAGTCACGATACAGAACATATTGATCCTTCAACCAACGTCTAATCGCCAAAACTCTCTCCCGAAACTGATCGTCCGGCTTCAATTCCAAGTTGTTTACGTCTGAAAGAAAAAGAATATTCCTTACTTTCGAGACACGCGAATAAGCCGAGAGTATATACGTGCAGGATATATTTGAGAATATATTTCAAATGCATTTGTGCATAATGCCTCTATTTAAATGCGAAATGAATTTAATGCATTCGTCATACGACTCTACGCCGCTATCGGTCTACAGTCCTCATTGTTCCGATACAATGCGGATTCCTTCTATTCAATGCTAGAGTCGCAATTGTCGGCGCATTCGCCGCGGCACGACTCACCACCTCGGGCACGTTCATTAAGATGACATAAAATGAATCGAAATGGAAAAACGCACGAATGGAAAAATGTACGAATGGAATCTTTAATTAAACAGAGGAATTTTTAATTCAAGATAAACACATAGGCAATATAATAATTGTCGACCTACTTATCGCCGAGAAAGAAAATAAAGGAATCTTTTTATCGAAACTATTATAGAAACCAAATAGTAATAATCGACATTATAGTTATCCATAAATAATTATACAAGTTATTATTTATAAATATAGATTTGTGAAAGATGTCTTTGTTCAAACTTATAAAATTACCAGGCTGCGTAAATTCCGCGATTTTCGGGAATTCCAGAGGTCTGAAATAGCTGCGAGTGGAGCCCGACTCTAGTCTTAAGTCTTTCAGTCCGTGTAGATATTTTTGGAGATCTTCCCGTTCTTGCTGCAGTCGCAGTTCGACAATCCGCTTCTGAAGTCCGCGCGTTTGTTTTCCGTCAAGCCTCGAAGCTTTGTCTTCCTTACTACCTCCCGTGTTGTCGCGAGCTCCGGCTGACTTTGAATTCATTATTCTCGCTCTTTTCTTCTTCCCTTTGGTGTTGTGTTCGCGACAATTGTGATTAGACTGAAAACGTTATTAGAGATGACGAAGTAGCGGCTTTTCTTGCCAAAATACGCATTATGTAATCATTGCATAATGATTTCTCGACAAAAATATATATTTAAACACCTGGGCTTTCAATGAGTTATTTATGTATTGCCAAACTAGCATTCAATCGCGAAATGAAAACTTAGAATAATAACTACAAAAAATTTCCATTTAAAAAATCTATTATTTAGAAAAATTTGATAGAAAAAAATAGAAGCTACACTGCGATATTACATAAATCAATACAGATTGTGCAACGCCAATACTTGCCTCTTTATTTTTCTCCGAAGAGCGGCAATTTTCGTTTTCTTCTTTCGCCGTCACTTTTCTCGTTTTCAACGGATTCCGGGTTTCAGACACGGTTTTGCAGACGGAGGGGCTTTCCGATGCTTTTAACGCGACTTTCGCGCTCGCGATAAAATCATGTCTCTTGGCCAACGCGTCTCTGTGCGATTTTCGCAGCACATATTCGACGTTCTGTGAAATCCGTTGATCCAAGCTCTCCTCGAAAACATGTTCTCTCCCCTTCACGTTCGCCTCTAACGACGAATTAGATTTTGCCGACTTGATCGAGTCCTCGTCGCTCGCCACCGGCAATCCGGTGACATCTATCATCGCGCGTTCCCTCGCTCTGTTCGATGCCTTCCCGCGCTCTTTCCGGCCGCTTTCTTGCCGGACAGTAGTCATCCTCGGAGAGTTTTTCCTCTCATCTGTCTTCGTCACGTCGCCGGTCGACGACTCCGAGAAATCCGATGTGTTCTTATTGGAACTTCCGACTGAAAGATTCGTCAGACCGATTGCATTATCATCTTAAAATCATCGTCAGGACGATAGAATTTCTTGATTAACAAGAATCTTAAGGCAAAAAAGTATTTTAATAAATATTTAACATTATCTACTGTAAAAGAACAATTATACCGCGGCGATTGGATGATGTATTGTTCTGCAATTTAATTACGGTTCACAAATAATGTATAAATATTTTATTAACCTGATAAATTAGTTATTACATACGCGTAGTAATGAAGTAAATCATAAATTATAAAACTTTACTAATTGCCAATATTCTCACTTAATGTTGTCTCAGAATTGAAAATCTTTGTGTCAGTTACAATTGAATATCTATTTACTTGTTCCATTTGAATTAATTTTTTCACAAAATTCTATTTTGAAATAAACCTAATATCTTGACACTACGTTGGAGTAACTCCAATTCTGACGCTGCCATCGATTATTTATAACGTTTTATTTATTTTACCACTTGAAATGTTCTCGTCTCGAAACGACGCCTCTCGACGCTGATAACGTTTCCTCTGGTTCTCCGAACTCGAACCAGCGGATTGTGGCAATTTTATCGAGCGCGCGGTAACGTTATCTGGATTTGCGACGATGCTCTCGAAGCCGTTGACGTAGTTCGACGATCCCGGATCGACCTTGGTTGAACTTGGTTTCGGCATCGGATTGAGTGTGATGACTAGCCCGTCCCTACGGCCGAATAAAACATTCCGCAAAATTATTTTCACGTTGATAAAGGTTTGGTCGTTTCAAAAATATCGACGGTCATACTTGTGATAATAAATCACTGATAACTATCACGGCATATGCCATGAGCTGTTCAAACTTTTTCCGCTGTTAAATTAAAGCACTCTACAAACTTATGTATAACAATATGTTTCGAGAATCAATCATATTTGCAGACTTAATTAATTATATTTAATTAATTATATTTTAATTTCTATAGAAATAAAATTAAGTTGTTAAAATTGGCAATAGACATTAATTGTTCTTATTCATTGTCTTTGTTATTATTATTGAAATAATAAAGTTCGTTAATGTATATATAATCATAATAAAAATTAATATATTTACGGAAGATATTTATTGAGAAAGTAATTGGTAAATAATAATATGTTAAACTACCTGTGCTCCTTATTATTGTCTTGATAAGACCTGTCGACCTGTTCTACAATGTCGATTTTCTTCTCGCTAGATCCCACTGCATCGACCACTTCTTTCTTTCTATTAATCATTTTCTCGCGCTGT
>NW_020210104.1:0-1090 GCF_003070985.1 Temnothorax curvispinosus
CGTATGTGGGTACGAAAATGGATAATGTCGCTGAAGGTGGATGATCAGGCAGGAGGCGGCAAGAAGTACCATCGATTCGGCGCACAGTGCATCCGTGTAATCCAGGCTATCCGCAAGTCGGCTTTTTATTGCCGAGACGACTAATTTATCTCTCCAAACCCCACCGGCGTTTCATACATAAATCCTACTGACCGCCTCCGCGCCATCGATTGCACACCATTGCATTGGCTCGCATGTGCGATGTCTACCTGAAAAGTGACGTATCCAACCTAGATAGCTAGGAATTCTTTGTATCGAGGAGTCCGATATGTCAGAGACTTTTTTCCGGTTTCTAGCAAGTGGATATCACGCTATGAGCGTGATAGTAAAATAAAAACGTTATTCTTTTTACGAGGGCGATTAGTATCTATACATCAGTATCGAAATATAAATTTCTTCTAGCTTTATTTAACACTCAAATAACAGAAAAGTTTACATTTATTCTATAACGAAATAACGAATTATGATGATTATAGTGAAAACTTTTCTCAAGCTTCTCTGCTTGAGAGAAATTCAACAAATTATCATTTATGTCGGACGTTTACTCGTCGTCAGCGGCTAACGCGTTGAGTCGTGCGAAAAATTACATTAATTGTACCTGACGAAATTTCACGCGTTTCCACGCGCTGTTCCCCGGTATGCGCCCAGCTGCAACAACTAACCGGTTAGCTGGCCGCACTGTGCAGCATCCGCCTCGATTCCGGTCCGTGACGATGGCATTGGTGGATGCATTAAATCCGAAGCGGAAGCACGGGGGCTAAAACGTAACGAGAACATTAGCGGAGTGCTAGGTAGGCTTTTAAGTACTCACCCCTTCTGCTTCACTGCGGAACCAGCACCTATTACTGCGCTCCTGCCACCGTCGCGACGTCGACGTCCTTTCTATCTCACACACCGCATTGCCGTTACCTTCGCCCGATACATGTTAGTCTCTAGTTAAAGGTATAGTCGTAATTGTACGTTACAGTCACCTCATTTAAGAACTGCAAGACGCAGTCTAAGAAACACTTCGTGGAACAACGGAAACCTAAATGCTTCGATTCTTATCATC
>NW_020210105.1:0-1259 GCF_003070985.1 Temnothorax curvispinosus
CAAATCAAAACACTGAGTGTCCGAAATATTTGAATGAGTTGAGAATCTCTGGTGCAATATATTTTCGCGGTACATTGTGTTAGCCAAATGATTGATCGTTCTGTTATCATTTTTCGCATCTCTAATCAATTACCACAAACACTGATAATGCTCTTAAATCATCGTTAATTATCACCGGTTCCACGCGAGTTAACGCTCTTTATATGCGCGCGTACTTAACATTTGGATGTTGAATACCAGTTCTGTTGATATTCAATTAAAAGATCATTTATAACTTGTTTGACGGCTCATTGACTCGCGTCATCACGCCGAAGAAAGTCACAGCGGGTTTTTCTGACGTAAATTGACGTACGAATTGTGGGGGGGAAGGCTCTTGCCAATACGAATCGGTGACGTTAAACTTTTCGCATCCTCATCGTCACGTGTAGGTGACACGAGAAATCTTCTCTCTGATTTTGTCCCGCTCGAAATCCGCTCGAAAATGCGCGAGTGCATTGCATTACAATGTTTTTTTTAAGACAATGCTCTGATATCATATTTTATATTATTTAAACAATAACTTTCCTAAATAATTTTCCTTTTTATGTACCTACATAATTATTAGAGAAAACTGAAATTATAACCGACATAAAGACAGAGAATGGCTGCTCAAATAAATAATAAAAAATCGTTATAAAAAACTGATTGTTGCACCGAGAAATGGTTAATCAAATTTACTTTTGAAATCGAGTATGCAATATTTTTATAATCGATATCCAATAAAAATGTCTGCGGCTAAAGAATTTCAAAACTTTTGTATTTTTTTTTTTAATAAATATATTTCTAATAAGGGAATAAAATAAAAATAAATAAAACACGAAAGAATGTAAAATTAAACCTGATAAAAATAGAAAAAGCTAAATATGCGTTGAGAACTACTATACCTGCGTCAAGCGTAAGTTCAACTTTCTTAAACATTTATATTGCCTCATGCAATATTATACAAATGTGACGTGAGACCTCGTGACTGGTCCCAGGACTCCCAGGACAGAAATGCCTTTTCGCGCTCCGCGCCATGAGCAATGAGATTTCAAGGTAATCCCGTTGTTTTGCGGCATTTTAATCGGTCACGTGCTTTCAGTTGATCTACCAATCTGATAACACGCTGCGGTGCCAGAGAGCTTTGCGGTTCGACAATAAATCCATATCGAACCGACCCATATAGAGATACGAAAAAAATATAGACGTTGAGCGATCTCCACGGATATCCTTTGATTTTT
>NW_020210106.1:0-3460 GCF_003070985.1 Temnothorax curvispinosus
CAACTAATTGCGCGCATTCTTACAGTACGTTGCATTATCGCGTTACGAGCGAGCGCGCGCCAAGAAACAGAGTGGAGGAACGGCAAATTAATATATCCGCTTTTTAATCCCAATGTAGAGGTTAATTCTAGCCGAGGGAGACGAGAAAGCGAGATAACGTGGGGGCCACGCGACAGGAAGACGGTCTCTCTTGTCCTTCCCCCCCTATCCCTCGCTCCCTGAAAGACCCTCTTTTCTCGTTGGCTTCCTTTCGTCTCCTTCTGCCAACAAACTCTTCTACTGTTCCACTTCTTAAAGGACTACGATAATCGCGTAATAACGCGAGCGATTAATCAATTAGAAACAACGAAAGTCACAACTCCCGTTGAATCCCATGTGGCGCACGTTGCTGCGCGAAGCATCATCGTTCTTGATGTCCTCGGTGGTCCACGTTCTAAGATTTTACGACGACGATGGCACCTAAATTGCGCTTAAGTGGGTGGCGCGCTAGATTTATTTCGACCGACCGCGTATATTTCCGCGTATTAATATTTTCGTGAACTGGTACAACGACGAAAGTCTTAAGTACCGCTGCAAAATTGGATCTTACTTTATTGGATTTTCGTCTTCATTAAACAAAGATATTTACTAACGATAAATCAATGTTACAGTAAGTAATGCATATTATTCTTGCAATTATGCGGAAATGTGGATTATACAAATTAAAAATTAGCGAATGTATTTAATTACACAGAATGAAATTTCGCGCACGAAAATATATTTTACAGCACGTTAAACGCGAAAATAGGATTGAGAAAAAATTGAAATAATGACGTGGAAACTGTCAAGTGCTACACAATACACATAACGCAATACTATCTCGTAAATATAATAGAAATTTCTGAATATTTCTGTTGACGTTGAAAGGATTAATTATGAAGGGACAAGAATGTAAGAAACTTTGTCATTCTGGAGTCGTCGGCGTCAGTTCTGATTCTAAACCGCGGCGAATTCTCTTCGCTTTCTCGAGTCCTTCCCTTGGTCATCGCGAATTCTTGAGAAGACTGCCGTCACGTTCTATGTCCTTGGCTAGGATTCGTGCCAAGCTGAAGAGGTAGAAGCGGTAGAAGAGGTAGAAGAGGTACGTCAGTAGAAAGAGGAGAACCTCCGAGAACGTCGGAGCACGCGCGGGTAAAACATTCTAATCTAAAGTTATAAGAAGCAGGACGTCGAGAAGAGAAGAAGCGAGAAGGACATGGTAGAAGGAGATGGGCAGCGGGGGGATTTATTTTATGGCGTGTAATCCTCCGTGTCGAGGTGCGAAAGGGCTGTAACTCTTTTGTTGGCACCACGGGGTGTCCACGCTTCCAAAGCAACCGCTAACTAATTCCTCCCGTGAATGCTCAGTCCTTACACATCTTTAAGCGTCGTTCACACCCCTCGACTTTGCCTGCCTGCGGAGCGTTGCGATCGTGTCGTTGTCTACGTCTATAATACAATATGGACACGATGTACGCCGCGCGCGTGCCTGAACGAATCGATTTATAAGAAAATTGCTATCCGTATCAACATCGTCCTTCCTGTCGAAAGGAAAAGATCGAGTAATTTTGGTAATTTTGGTAATTGTGTCAATAGAACAGCACCAATTCTTCAAATATCGGTAAATTAATTATTTATTGATAGATACCTGAGTGGAAAGTAATTTAAAAGTCAAGTAAATTGTACGACGAGAAGTAAGCTTAAAATAAATGCGTTGTTTATAAAGAATAACGAAGATATAAATATTTCACATTATTTTAATCATTAAATTTTGAAAAGATTTATATCTAATGCTATATTTAACGCTTACTGCCGTTAAAAAATTCTAACTAAATTAACATGCTTATTGCAATTAAAATGTGAGTACAAGATGGTGATTTGATCTACTCGCTACATAGTTTTCGGTAGGAAGTCTTCTGTATAGTCGTTTGTGTGCGCGATAATGTCCAGATTTAACACAGTCTCCGTCCAACGAAACAGCTAACGCGTGCAAAGAGTGTCTTGGATGTGTCTGCGTTTTAATGCATTAAACGAGTCATTTGCTCGCCCCATTCCTCCAGCGGTATGCGCGCACATACTAGCACGTGGACTCATCGTTCGTTGCCGCCGCCCGCCGCCGCCGTCGACGACGACGACGACGACAGCTACGAGTGATCAGTCGCGTGCGTCTCTTTCCTATATGAGTTTCCTGCATCTTGCAAGTGGGCGCTTCTCGCTGTCGTTTCTGCGTACAAACAATGGCGCAAAGTGCGTCTCTCCCTCTCTCTCTGTTTAAGGCCCATCAGCCCAGCTCACATGTCTGACAAATGCCAAGTTTAAGTCTTTGTTATCCCTTAGGTGTTTTTTAATAGAATGTTTAAATTTACATTGAATTATATTGCATAGATGAGAAAATGGCTAAAAAGAAAGTAATAAGCGCTAATGTTGTCAAATTATTGACTGACAATTATATGTATATATGTTTCGAGTATCAGAAAAATCAAGAAGTGCATAATAGTGGAAATAAACATCAAAGCGAGCCAATTTCTCTTGAATTTACATCATAATTATCATCTCATTAAATTAATTCTAATAGACTCAATTTTTTTATCCTAATTTCAATTATCCATTATTTTGAAAAGTAATGAAAAGAAGTTAAAAAGAAGTTGAAAGAGGTAAAAGTGTGTATGTGTGTGTAAGAAAAAAAAAGAAACGAGATAAGACAGAAATGCATCTTGTGCATTCTTTTTGATTTCCGAGTTATCTATGCTGAAGTTGAATTTGGTCCCTCTGTTAAGCTGCGAGAAAGATACTCCATGATCAATTTCGCGGTAATGCGGGCAATTTCCAGTCATTATGACTTGCGATACGTGCACGTGAGATCATCGAGAGTCGTGTGGTGATCGGGCGCGGAGGCGCATCTTGTCGCATCGCACTGTTCGTTCTGTGCACACAGAGTTATGCCGAAAGTAATCCGTCGAAACGAAATGTAAAGTCACCCTTCCCACTACGCGGGTACCGTGACTAATCGATGAGTACGCAGCCGGTCGCGTATGGGTCGAATCGAATTCGAGCCGTGTGCTCGTTCGTGCACGCGTTTCCCACTCGCTTATGGATCGCGGCGCGGAGTCTGCAGGGCACATCGTATTTTATGATCTATACCTTCTTTCCAAAGGAAATAAATAAATTTTTCTTTTTCTTAGATAAAATTTTCAACTTTTTGCACCTTTCACGTTTCTTGCAGGTTTCTCGTTTGAATTCTCTAGTAACGAGTATCGAGTATCGAGTGTCGAGCATCGAGTCATTAGGTTTAGTATTCTAAAATCAAGTTTAAAATAGCTATTTTACCTTATTTCTGCACACTTATTCCTGTCATGCCTATGTATATACCACGGCAAGTAACTATTAATTTTATTCGATGCGCGCGATATACAACACTCGTATACCGCCGCGTATACCTATA
>NW_020210107.1:0-2223 GCF_003070985.1 Temnothorax curvispinosus
CAACGTTCTCGCGTAGACGGCCGCGACGATCCGTCGTCGAGCGAAACAAACGACGGCGCACGGTGTCGGCCGTACGATCGGCCGTACTTGGTAAAGACGAACGCGTCGGCGATAAGGGCGGCCGCGTTCGGCGTCGCACGATCGGCTTTGCACTCACGCATTTTCCCGCCCTTTCAACCGGCCGACATTTTATTTGGTGGGGGGCAAAAAGAAACGCACCAAAACATAAAAGGTCGGCGCTGATTGGCTTACTTTTTGCGGCTTATCTGAAATAAGCCAATGGTAATGGGAGATTTTCCCCGTACGCTGACCGTATGCCGCACGAGTGGCGTGGGGTCGCGATATTCGAAGCTGAAGAATCCTTTTAGCCGTAGCGGATCCCGTTCCAGGTAAGAAAAATCGAAATATTTTTCGCGGGTCGCGTTGACAGATCCGCGGGACGCCGCGCGGACGATCCGCGCGTACGTACGCACCGTCGGACCCGCCCAACGCGAGCGTGTCCGCTGGCCGTAGCCCGCTACCGTGCTGCGTTCCTCGTACGTATACCTTTTATTTCCGTACTACCGTCAGCACACGGCAGCAAATGGCTGCCCGGACGGACGCGTCGTGCGCGTACGCCTCGTTGTGTCGTCTCGTCGCGCGTTATCGAGATACCGTGCGACGAAAGGACGGAACGTACGTACGACGGCGTGTCTCGGCGACGTGGATCTACTCGCGGAGACGCTCGGCGGTGCCCGCGGCCGCGGCCGCCGCCGTCGTCGCCACCGCTCGCTCGTTCGTTCGTTCGCTCGATCGCTTCACCGTCGCCGCCGCCGCGTCAACGACGTGTTGACGTCAAGGCCTACGCGCGCGTGCACGTCCCGTGTTTTGCGTTGCTCTCGCTCTTTTCGTCATGCATCGCGACGAGCAAACCTCCTCGAGGAGGACGATGTGGCCGTAGTTGAAAAATCAATCGCACTCTCTGTCATCGTTCCCACCGTGCATGGCGTGGTACGTCGGGACGCGCCGCCAGTAGTTTTCCCGCTTCCCAAAAATCTCGCGAAAGCTGTCAAGACAAACGAGCGAACGGGCGAATGTGCGGGCGGTCGAGCAAAGTAGTCTTTGGACCTCGAAGAAGATCGACATCTCCATGTTTTTATCTCTCTCTCTCTCTGTCTCTCTTACGCCCTCCCTCGTCCCGCGCTCCTTCATCGCTCGGATTATTTTTCTCGTGTACCGAGCCCGTTATTGCCAACGAAATAGATCGCGATGCTCGTGGGAGCGGAGGGTAAGATGTAAGATGGAATAACAGAGCGAGAGAGAAAGAGATAGCGCGGGGAGGGAATGAGAGAGAGGAAGACGGAAAAGTGTTTACACTAGGCGTTTCTCCTACCGACGGTGCATCTCGCGAAGCGCGGCGTAGCGTAAAGGTGCGTCCAGACTTGTTACATACTGCGCATTGGTATCGCGTTGTAGAGCGACGAGATACGTCGCGGCCAACATGGTTGTAACTCGTCGCCGTGCCATATCGAGCCACTGCTTTGTCGAGATAGAGAAGGAAGAGAGGAAAGGGGGGGGAGAGAGAAAGAGAGAGAGAGAGAGAGAGACGTTCGCAATATATGTTATTTATTTGAGCATCATCCTCTTTATTCGGCGTAGTGAGGTTACGAGTTTGGACGCGGCTTTAAGTGCGCGGGCAGCGGTGGCGGCGGTGAAGACGCCAAAAAGCAAGCATGTCGTCGGTTGACTCGCTCGACGTTTTTATTCGATCCGCTAGTCGTCGTTCGACACGGCGGGTTCTCGTGGGTCCGAGGTAGATACTTCCCGTTGCCACACACCACGCACCATAGGTTTCTTTCTTCATTCTTTTTCTCCCTTTTTTTTTTTTTTAGCTGCACTCCCTGTACTCTCCGGTCGATTCTCGCCTCCCCTCTGTTCGACGTTCGATTACGTGTTCGATCACGAGTTCGGTTACGTTTTTGTTGTCGCTGTCGTCATATCGAGAAGGTACACTGACGCAACGATTTCGTTCTATCATTTTGGACGTTCGGTTGTTTTATAATTCGATGTGTGCGGCGAAATGTGAACGACCCGGGTAGAACAAAGGACGGAGGCAATTTACCGACGATCAAACGCGCAAAGACGTTACGACGCGATCATAAATTTCCAATTTTGCAATTTAAATTAGGACGCGGAATCGTAGTCGGAATCGGTAATTAGTCGTCTTGCAAATTTCCGTGTGCA
>NW_020210108.1:0-15688 GCF_003070985.1 Temnothorax curvispinosus
GAGAGAGAGAGAGAGAGAGAGAGAGAGAGAGAGAGAGAGAGAGAGAGGCGAAGGGAATAGACAACATTTATTATTATCATCGTACGCGCCCGTGTGGCCCTTCCTTGTCTCGCCGTTTCTTCAGCATCTCGCACAGTCGAGATTAACTTTCGCGCAAACAGAGCCCTTGCCGTTATCGGACTGCACGCACGCGTCGCAGCACGCGTGCATACGTCACGGATGTCGCCGTGATATCTTCACCTCGGTTTACGTATACGGAAGTTTTCATTCCGATTCGGATATTTGTGCACGATTGTCGATTTCACGAATTCAGGCGAAATATTCTAATCTACAACACAAGGAAAATAATAAGCATTTTTAGAAGAAAGTTGTACATGTTGAAGCATTGTCTCTTTGCGGGCTGTGTATGAGCGAATGACCTTTTTTTTCTTTTTTTCACGTGTTTTGTACATACGTGTACAAATTACAAATGCTCGTTATTTCTCTCTGCCTCTCGTTGTCTGTTACGTGGGCAACCTTGGATCGAGAGATAGCCGACCCTGCTATCTTCAACGATCCTTCTGACCGGCTGCTCGCAACGTAGATTGGGATTTTAATTGCCCCCGCCGACAAGAATTTTGAAGCGGCACTCGAGCATCGATTGCTTCGCAGAATACATACATTGTAATGTTCCGGGCATCAGTTGCGAGTAATAAATATACAGTAGGACAAACTTAAGTGACTTCTTCTCTTGCAATTGGTGCACCAGATCAAGATCGTATCTTGGCCTTTTGGAAGATTCAAGATACACAAATATACCGCGCAGGAGCGATTTGTCGGTCTAAACGTATAACTGACAGTTAAAACGCACTACGCTCGACATATGGACGGACTCTAAGCCGCATCGCGGTAAGGGGTGTAACTTCTTTTTTTTGTAAAAGACGATCATCGACGAAACGAGAACACGTCGACAGATGCGTGTCATCCTCCGGGGAAGTCTCGTGCGCGACGCAACGCGGACCACCCAGATGTCCGTAAGTCCGGGTCGGTTTATCATCAAACATAACAGTGCCGAATAATAAGCCGCGTTCGCACGTTGAGCCGCGTTCCGTTGACGCACGCGTGTCCAGATGCAGATGATTCGTAACCGGAATCGTCGCGCATTTCGTTTAGCACTTGAGAGATTCAAATAAAAAATAAATCTTTATTAGTTAAAACTTGTCGTTCAAACGATAAGCACAAATACAGCACTCTCGTTTCGTTTCAAGAGAGATGACAAATTGCGCGGTCGTGTATTAATTCCTCGAAGGATCGTGACAGCATTGGAGTTTATCAGTTAATGAGTTAATGAAGTACTGAATGGAAGCCATTAGGAGCCAATCAGGCGAGAAAGTATCGTTCGGAAGTTCGGGAGTATAAAAAGAAAAAGAAGTTCTGCGTGAGCGGCACGGAAAAAGAGGAATAAAGGACACACAGGATGTTGCTCCGCGCTCGGGAACTTGTTGATGAGATTCACGAAATCGATACGACTTAAACGCGAGTCCTTCGACCCGCAGGACTATCCAAGTACCAAGTTATTTTCACGAAAGCATTCCAGAAAGCGATTGCTGTTGTAAGATCTCGTCTTGTTATTAAAGTTTTAATATCGGCGTAAAAACGAGCCGACGTCTCGATGTAAGAACTTCGAGGATAGCCGGCGGAAGAACAGATGGTACTTTCCCATCTTCGCGATATTATCGATAAACATTTAAAAGGTCAAGACTCTGATAATGACAAAAAATAACTTTTTCGTTGGGATGAGTGATTCGGGTGCTCATTTCTTTACAGTAAAGACACGTGTTGACCTATAATGTGTTTTCTTCGATAAAAAAGATAAGATTGAAAAGGCGGCGATGCTATATCCAATGTCACTACACTTAATACAAATTTTTTTACATAAATAATTTATTTTTATGTAATAATAAACATTACCAAGTTTGCATATTTAAAAGAATTATAGAAGGGCAAAGGGCTAACGAACAAGCTACGTGCTTGAAATGTATATTATAAATTAGTAACAATGATGATAAACAAACGTTTCGACCTTAAATACGGTCATCTTCAGTGCGCAAGATATAGGGATGAGAACTATGTAATTAATTGTAAATCTTAAACAGTGAAATCCAACGCAGATTAATATCCCGTATTATAATAATAAATCATAAATCGAGCTGATATAATACATTATGTATATATACATAGGTATACATGTAATATGTATACCTTAGTGAGAGCTTCTTGTTAGTGTCAAAATAAGTGTCCACCGTTCTTATATATGGTTCCGTTTAAATTGATAGTGTAAAATCTGACAACCTGAGCGGAACCGTCACATTAAGAGAACGTTGATCACGTTGGATTTCAATGTTTAAGATTTAGTTACACAATTCTCATTACCATCTTACGGACTGAATATGACCGTACTTACGAGTAAGGCCGAAACGTTTGTTTATCATCCATGTTACTAATTTGTCTAATTTGTAATATATATTTTAAGCACGTACACTTAGCTTTGTTTGCTAGTCCTATCTTCTTCTATTAATTAATTGTTAACAATATGTTTAACCCAACGTTAACAAGGTGAAAATATATAGCACGATTACTAAAGTGAGTTTTATTAAATTCCAGCAAAGCTTAAGTCATGATGTAAAACATACAATTTTTAGAATATTTTAAGGTGGTTCGATGGCTACAACAAAATGCAGAGAATTTCATGAAATTTTAATATGTTGTTCTGCAATGCAAAATAGAATTATGTGAATTTTTTGGGAATTTTTCACCGTCCCGTTTTGAAAAAAATCTATTCCAAAAACCTAAAAAGTATAATTTTAGGAGTAGATTTATTTCAAAACGGGACGGTGAAAAATTCCCAAAAAATTCACATAATTCTATTTTGCATTCCAGAACAACATATTAAAATTGCATGAAACTGGCTGCATTTTTAACATAGGTTCTTATGGTTTTTATGGGAAATGATATATTGCATATACCTTCAGAATGAAATAAGTGCAAGAAAAAATGCAAATGATAAAGAAAAAGAAATTTGCACATGTAACTTAATAATTTACAAATAAATGAGCGAAAGAAAGGGGAAGGTTACCGCACATTTCGTAGAAAAATTAATTATTAAAGCATAAATTGCTTGATTTTTTGTCTGCATAGACTGTCATGGTCGTGAACGACGTGAACAGCAGCACGCATTATACACGCGGCGACCAATCAGAGCAATCCCCTTCATTCCCACTACTTCAAACGCTAGTGCGCTGTTTCCAGAACCCCCGCGTCCCACTACTCCCTCCGATGAAGCCATCGAACCTCCTTAAATAAAATTTGATCATTAAACTAAATTATATTAATAAAATTAATGTAATTCGAAATTATTTTAAACTTTCTTTATTATAATAACAGACACAGAGTAATTGTGAAAATAATGATATGTTTATAGCATTTGGGATTTGTTATATCACGCTTTAGGCTAGCGTCGCATGGAGTGGATTACGCGGAACGGAACAAACGTATCACTAATCACGGGATCGTTCTGATAGAAGCCTGTCAAAGATTCCGTTGAAACGGTCCCGTGATTGGTGATACGCCCGTTCCGCGTTATCCGCTTCATGGGACGCCAGCCTTAGTAATGCCACGTTCACGTTAATTGGATTATATATGTTTCAATTGTTTCTGTTATAAAAATCTGATCTGAGATTTCTTTCTCAGTTTTCTACATTTTTATTAGCTTGCGATTTAAAAATCGCAAACATTTTGCAAAATCATAGAAACACATTCTTATAAAATAATAATGGCATATTAACACAATATGTAACATGCAATTATCGAAAGCAATGTTTATTTTATAAAAATCATAAATAAAATTAAAACGTCGATAATATAATCGACATTTCATACGCACAGTCCCATAGGGAGGTAAAATATTTTCATATTTTGCAATATTTTGTTGATATCGAGCAGTTCTACGTACATATTTTATTATTTATTATCGCGCGCATCATTCATTATCGATGCTCTAAATATCCATAATTACGAGTCTCGAGTGGTCGCGCAATTGTTCGAGGACAACGATGGTACATTCATTTTATCTCGATTGTCGTTTATCGTTCTTGGTTAATTTAGCTAATATTACGTTCCACAAATACTCACGTCTCTGTTCCAACAAAAGCGGTTGAGACAAAAGACGCGGGGATCCTCGAACAGGACGTTGAGACGGTAGCCCGGTGAAAGGTATTCAAAACGATTTATATCCCCCGGTCTGCTTTTCTCATTCTCTCATTTCTCTCTCAAAGGCGTTTACCTTGTAAACGCAACGCCCGGGAGAAAACGGGTCTTCCAAACAGAACGGGACTTGAAAGAAGGCCGCCGAAAAGGACGGGACGTAACGGGTGGCGGGAAAAATGGTGCGCCGCCTTATTTCTTCTTTGACGAGTTTTCTCAAACTTGACGATAACCCGGAACTTTTCGGTATACCTAATACTTATCCGACTGTCCACTCTCGAAAGTGGAAGTAATAATTTGCAGGCCGTCATCGCTAAACAAAAAGCCAGGAGTTTGAGAGTACGAAAGGGAAGCATTTAAATTAGTTTTATATTTTAATGTGTTATGCGTTAAGAATAGAAATACGCTAGACTATGTTACATCAGATTAAAATGCATTAAGCAAAGGATATTCATCGAAACAAATTTATTTTAAGCATTATCATATATCGACTGATTCAAGATTCTAAAAATCGATATTACGAGTTAATCCCGAGTCGAAATTTTACTCCTTCTTTCGACCTCTTATTTTTCACATCTAAGGATTCTGGAGGATTTTGATAGGTTCTAATACAGATAATACAGACAAAAAATACAGACTAAACAGATAAAAAAATGACGAATGCAATATAATAAATATTTAACAGTAATTATTGCCTTAATCAAAGATTGATTTAGCTTTTACAATTAGAGAAGAAATAAAATTCCTGTAACTACACACAGGCTTTCTGTATCATAAACATGACCTTTAGGACAAAGGTTCTTCAACCTAACGACGGCTAGAAAACGAAGGAAAGAAAATTATGACAAAAATGTGATAGATTGTAGGCGAAGTAAGATACTTCAAGCAGCGTAAATATTTCGAATAAATATTTCTCTCTTTCGAAAAACATTAACATCTACTTCACAGATCTGAAATTGAATGCATTATTGAATTCGACATTTCTTCACTTCAGGCCGTTGAATTATCGAGAGGTTATTTCAAAATATTATATAATTAAAATTAAATTGCGTTGTTTTTTTGAATAATACCAAAAGCATTCGTTTAAAGCAAAAATATATTTATCTCCTTGTATGGATTTTGATATATTTTCTAACTTGGAAATTTATTTTGAAGGAAAACTTTAATATTGATTTCTCATACCGTTTGCCAAATATTGTCTTGAATATTAAAATGAAGACCAATATGATGTTATGCTAAATTATATACGTATTAGGTCTCGTATCAAGAGCGTTATTTAATTTTGCACGTTCAGCGCACATTTAATTAGAAAAATTGCCTTTTAAAATTATATCGGTATCGCTGCTCGAAAGCCATCGGGGCATTCGCTCTTCTATCAAAGGCTTGGGATATACGTCTTGTTTGTACCTGTAACGGGTAAGCCATTGTAACGTCAATGCCTTTGCCTCCTTTAATTCGAAGCCCTGACGACTTCAAAAAGATGCGGAAGCCCGGCGGATCATTTTTCCCTTTCACGTATACCATACCAGTCGATCACATTGTAAACGGAATTCCCTGAGGAGACAAACCCCTCTTGAGATCAAATGTGGACGTTAATACTGCGAGGTATTTGTACCTCGTATTCAAGACAAAAATCGTCAAATCTTCAAATATCGGATGTCTAAATTTATAAAGCACAAGATATACGGATATGATTTCTAACAACTGCCCTGTTAATCTTGGAAAGAAAAATTTCCTTTCTTCGCGAGAAATAGCTCAAACGGTACGATAATCCGTTAAAAGAAGCACATAAGTTAGAAATATCCTTCTGTGATTTAGGCTTCAGCTCCCTTGTAGCTGCGGCGTGTAAGAGCGGGACACGGGAGAGAGGAGAGAGACGCGCGCGCGTGTTTCCACGAGTGAGCTATTTATTTTGGACGAACAAACAAACCGTGGTTTTCTCTCGACAGCCTCTCGTCGAAGGAGACGAAAAGCGACGAGAGGAACACGCGCACGCTCGCGCCGCTCGGGTTCTCGTCTAGCCTCGTTGAATTATTAGTGGATTATGTCGTGCTGAGAACGCCTCTTTGTTCTTTTTCTTTCGCTCAGCGAACATTAGCCTCGCCCCGTTTGCGGCGAAAAGGAGGAACGGACATCCCGGGGACAAGTGGGAGAGAAAATGAAGTCAGGGGGAGGAAAAGAAGGTGAAAAGCGTGACAAGCTAATTCATCGCCGAGAAACACTGTCGGCAGACGGCGAACATAATACGATATGACGCGAGCGGTAGGTAGCTAGGTAGCTGGGTAGCTAGATGGGATACAATGAGGCGAGTGCGAATGCTGAATATAAAAAGGTTCAGTTTTATTTTAGCTATACTACCGGTCCTAAGGGGAGGCAAGCAAAACTGGTAATGCGGCTAATTGCATAGTAGGATTTGTTTCTAATTGTACCGTTCCGAATAAAAATTTAATTGTGCGATGCGGACCAAATTGGAAAAAGAAAGAGTGAGAAGGGATGAGAGGGTGCAATGGGGAAATAGAGATAAGGAGAGAATTTATGCGATAGACAGAGAATATTTATGCGTTAGAAGTTGTGGCAGTGAGAAACAGAAAGCTTATGTTTGCACGAGAGCAAGAAGAAGATGGCAAAACTCATGCGTTGAAAGAGAGAGAGAGAGAGAGAGAGAGAGAGAGAGAGAGAGAGAGAGAGAAGGGAAGCAGAGTATATACGCACGTACGTGGCAGAAGGAGAAGCGAGCAGAGGGTGAGAGGACGAGAAGGATGCAGGGTAACTCCGTTCGGGGGTCGGTCGTTGCTATGGGGATAGGCGGTGAGGGGTATAGTGGGACTAGAGAGGAAAGGGTCGGTCGATGCAAACGCACCATAAAGTTTTATGGCTCTCCAGAACTGTACCTATCCAGCGTGCGCCCTCGTCTATCGAGTTTGAGCTGACGGTTCTCGTTCTCTCTACCAAGTAGCCCCGATAATATTCCTCTCTTTTATCCGTTTAATAAGGGAATAGATTGGTAATCATTAATTTTGTAGCCGGAATGTACGCGATAGGCATCGGTAAATCGATAATTGAGCGCCGGCAGCAATGCGAAAAATCAAACGAATAAAGTTCTTTGAGAAGTTTCTTCAATCACATGCAGGAACAAAAAATTCTGACGAATCTCCAGTCATACTGTTTGAAAAGTTTTATAAAGTGCTGTTTTCTGCTTTCATCTCACATTAACCTAACGGAATCATAAAAGAAACATGAAATAATTATTGTTTCAAAAAATTGATATCAAAACGAGGATATGAAGAATATGATACTTTACCGAATATTTTATTTCTCGTTTCTTTTTCTAAGTAGACATAAGAAAAAGATATAGAATAATGTGAGTAGCTATACTGTTTCACTAAAAAACTGAAACTATTAGGTAACTAAAGCTAGTTTAAAAAAAAGGCGTATCAGGCCGTATCAGAAATAGTTAGGAACTAATGAGATCGCTCATTCACACGATTCGCTCGCAATGTGTGTACCTGCTTCGTATGATTACGGGATTACAGAGAAGGTATAATAATAATGAATATTGAAGCGATCGCAAAGCAATTATCTATAAAAGATTTTTTATCCCATCCCGAGTAGGCGCGAGAGAAATATAGGGGAACGGAATAACAATTAGGGAAGAGGTAATCACTGCGAGAGAGATAATCACCGGCAATTACTCGCGCGAGGCGATTTTCTCACGCAAAAAAGAAAATACACGAAAGTCTGAATAATCTCGTTAACTGAGGAAATCCAGTTTTCGTACAGCTATGTACAGCAGAAACGGAATGTGGTATTAATCTCGCTAATGAAGAAAGAGATTAAAGCAAGCACCGTTTCTTACGAGTTAATTCCGGGCAGAATTTATTTTTTCCCTCTTCCTTAGTTCACGTATAGTAATTACTTATACGTCTCAGATTTCAGAAGTGGATGTATGTGGCGTAAGGCGCGCGAGAGAGGAATGCGATTGAAAGTATATCGTACACTATCAGATTTGCGCGGATCATGTTTCAGAATGAGATTGTCTTCACGCTACTCGCCTTGTTTTCCCGCGGCCGTAAGACTGTATGCGCGCGTACACGTTTGTAAATGCTTGAAATGCTTGCGAATGCGTGAAAATATGTATCTATCTTTGACTTGCGCGCGCCGGCTGAATAAATCAACCGAGGGGGAACTATCCGCGCACGTTTTTGCTCTCTCCGGAAAGCAACGCGATACGGTATATCGCTCATAATAGTGCTGAAAAGGGAGATTACGGGGAAAATAACGAGAGGCGACACGCGATATTCCTTTAACATGATTTAATTCCTGATTCGAGTGACAAGCATCAGGCAACGCGCGATACAAAGAGCACGTATTCTGAATTATCTAATTCATCGTTAGGTGGATGGAAACGGCGTGACAACCGTAGGGAGGACCCGAGTGTATTGTGAACGTGTCCCGAGTGCCAATCCTTAAAAAAACGCCACCCTTTACGCCACTACACAAAATACAAAACCAAGGCGAAGGCAAACTCAGCGCGAGCGGGAGAGCACGATAATTATTTTCCAACTTACTACTCCTCGGCCAAAGTAGGGTGAATCCGTCTGTATTCGGAAGTCAAGAGTTGTCTCTCTGTGTGGATAATACTCGACTTTATTAGAGGATACACGTGTACGCGCAAAAGAGAGAGAAAGACAATCATCCATGCATCGCGCGGTTGCGAAGTGCCTAACTTATTGTTGCCTTTTTGTTGCGCGTTTGAAAATCAGATATGCATTTCTGATTACTTAGGATAAAGTGTAATAGATGACGAGACAGCAGACAATATCTATCACTCAGAGAAAAAATCATTGTCATGGCAACTATAAGGTGACAACTATGCAAGTTGTATTCATAGAATTATTTTATATAGTTAAATGAACTATTTTATAATTATTGCAACTAAATTAATGGTTAAGAGAACTAATATATAATTGTTGCACAAACTTTATTGGAGGAATAACATGGACTATATAATTATAATTCCACGAACTATTTAATAATTAGTGCAACTAAAGTAAGTGGTTAAGAGAACTAATAAATAATTGTTGCATAAATTTGTTGCATAATTGTTGCTGTAACTATATAAATGTGAACAAATAGCACGTCAACTTTTTTTTATGGGTTATAGAAATCGAAATACTATAGTGATTTGAACGATGTAAATATTGTTAGACTTATTTACGATCGGCGTAGCCCAACAACGTTCACAATAACGCCACTAGGTAGCGTATGGCGAGAAGAGCTTTCTCGCATTTAAAATACATCCAGCCGTGTATATAAGCAGATCTCCCTGCGAACTCACTGCGAAGCAAAAGGCATGGTTTCGAAACCTCGTTATAAAATTTACATGTGTGTGTGTGTATATATATATATATATATATATATATATATATATATATAGACAGTTAAGGAATGCCCAAAGACTAATTAATTTTGAGAGGTAAATTTTACCTCTGTTACTGTTCGTAATACCTTAACATTATATTTCAAGCAACTAAATGTCTTCATAATAATGACCATAAAAATATAGTGTGGTAATAATGCATAATAATGTCATAGAACAACAACTATAACGTTATAAATATAATTGCATTAATCATGTTATTGAATAAGTCTGACAATATTTACATATTTCAATTCACTATAGTATTTTGGTTTCTATAACCCATAAAAAAAAGTTGAGGTGCTATTTGTTCACATTTTTATAGTTGCAGCACTCATTTTTTTCTCTGATACAATCTACAGTAGTAATACGGTGATATAATAAAGTTTTGCCGAACAATTCTGTAATGAAAACAGAATAACGAGAATCCGTTAGTTATCTATAGAAATTTAATTTCTGTTGTTACGGAGTTACAATGTTTGTGAAAATTAGACGTATTATTGTTAAATAATATCGTACCGGTCTGTTTTCGTATCGAAAAATATCGTTTTGTATCAGAAAAATATCGTCTCGGTCTGTTTTTGTTATCAAAAAATTAAATATAATGAATTTAAAATGAAAGAGAAAAATTAAATTTTAAGATTTCCGCACATAGATTATTTTGTAACTTCGCAGATATGTGAAGAACAGATTTTGTAAAATCTTCTTTGCCCCCTAAGTGGAAATCAAATTTTGTGCATCAAATTTAATATACGTATATACATTCACAAAAATATCTCGAAGTTTTAACGAGGCAGCACATCAAGGCGAACGCTTAACATCATTTGAAATCTGCAGGAAAGATTTGCTCAGTGCGCGGAAATCGCTGTTAACTCAGAAACGAGCAATTTAGAACAGGATGAGGGAACGCAGGATGAAGAGATCGCAGAAGCGATTCGCGAAAAAGATATCTAGGGACGAAAAGGTATAAACACGCTCATGTAAAAATAGATGAAAAGTAGAAATGCGTATTTTTCATTTCTTTTTGTTAACTAATTAATTACAACAAAGATCCATTTATTACCATTTATTACCAATGCTAATTTGAACTTATCGGTAGATATCTTATCGTCGTATCGGGAGAGTAATTCTTGAGACTGTCAATGCTTTTGTTTTTCGTCACGACCATTCGACGCAGGTCGGAAAGTATAGTTGCTTATAATCGTAAAATAAAATTCCGGCACATCGAGTTGTATTACGATTACGCAGAAGATCTCTCATAGGAGCGAAAAACGGAGAAAAACAGAACAAAAAAATAAAGCCAGAGAGAAGACCCGTTCCAAGTAACGTTCGCGCTGGTATCGCTGCGTTCGTTCCTCTCGCGCCCGAAAGGCAGCTCGGGGAGCAGATAAAATTGCTGAAAATAGTGTCGCTTATCTGCGAATACAGCAGATATACATGCCTGCACCTACGGATGAGCGGAGACGGTGCGACTCAGAAGATAAATCATTGTTCCCTTTGACACGACTTGCTGCGGCCTGTATAAGCGAGAGATAAAACATGAAGCTAGGCTTCGTATGTAGAATGGTTTTGATATACGTATGGACAGCGTATAGAATATCAAAGCTGTCTTTCGAGATATATAATTTACGTCGGTGAACATATTTCTATCGTTTTCGGACAATTATTTTTTGTCAAAAGTTTCAATATTTCAGCCATTGCCTACTTTTTTGATATACGATTAATTCTACAGCTCTGAAATTCTTTATTATCGAGAAAACAGAAAAAATAAATATTAAGAGAACTCTATTTCCGTATTATTTTTATATATTTCATTTCTATCTTTTATGTACCTATAATATATTATGCGCATTTTAGCGACTATAAAAATGCACAAATATCCTTAAATTATAGTACTGAATTATTTCACGTTAGGTATCATTTCGTGAATCGTTCGAGCGTGTCGATTCACTTACATCTTCGTTCGGTCAAACCGCAATTTATTTGTTCCCGCTGGCGTTCGCTATATAAAAACGCCAAAAGAAAACAAGAAAAAAAGGAGGAAAAACACCCGTTTGTCTTTTTCGCGGTCTATCCGAGTCTACCGCTGCGCTTCTAGTGCAATTCCAGAGATGAAAGGTGATTTGGCCTCTGTAGCCCATCTCGCTATAACTGCACCGGCTTACATGCACCCGGAGGTAATAAGGCTGCATTCGGAGAGCGTGCTATTAGCGCTATTGTATCATTCTATCTTTATCGCTCATTAAATGTAAAACAAGGATAGAATAAGCAAATAGCGCTAATAGCGCGCTCCCCGAATGCAGCCTAAGTAGCGATGCGGGGAACAGAAGCGGGCGAGAAGAATGTCGAAAGGAGGAAGAAGCGCAGCTTTGTGGTATGGATAATAATGGCCACGCTCCACGATGGACGATCTACGGTCGTATAGCCGATTCAGGTTTCATCGAACTCGCCGATCCGTTCCCCTTTTTCGTACATGCAACGGATATGGGATAGACGACAGGTCTGACCGTCGAACAAAAAGCGGACACACGGATTGACGCGATCATCCACTATTTTCGTCCTTCGTCATCATTATGCGCGCGAGCGCGTGAAATTGTACCGAATGAGCCACGCGATTTAATGAACGCTGCACAATTTTCTTTATTTATTCGTAGGTGACGATACGAATCGCGGTGCTGCAACCGTGTGAGATAAGAGTTAATCCATGTCATAGAATGAGCTTTTAAACGGATAAATATCTTCCAGAATTATATATTTTTCCGTTTAAGTTAATCTTTTAAGGATCTGTGAAGTTGGCACGACATTCTACGAATTTAAAAAATTATTTCTCATATTTTAATTCTAATTCTTCTTCGCAAAATATATTTACTTATGACAACAAATAAATTAAAAGATATAGTAAAAAAAACACATCTTATCTTTGAGAAATATATAAGAAAATATACTTGAGATACCTAACGATGGTGCATGCTCATAAATTTTATACCGCGATGAAGCGTTGTTACTTTACATTCGTCGGATATTAAATTAACGAGTGGACCAAGCAGATGAGTGGCGGAAGGAAAATGAACGACTTCTTCGAGAGCGCGATCGTTTTATTCCCCGCTGAACGGTTGGCATCGTGCGGTCCGCGCATTAAGTGCACTCGCATAGATGTCGATAAGGAACGGCTGCATCGTCAAACGAACAGGCATCGTAAATGCATCGTTCTCGTTTGTAAACCGTCGAGAGCCCGACGAGCGAGCGAGTGAAGAAGTAGGCGGAAGTGCATAAATGCCGGCCGTGACAGATCATCGTGCATATGCAACCTGAGATCTACTACCATCACGGTGCACATCCATCAGCATTCGACGTCGTTTACCGGTGAACGGGTAGAAGAAATTAATGGGCCCGCGGATACTTTGCCCATCTAAGGCACTCCTGTCACTCGATTCGCATCGTTTAGACGCGTTGCATCGCAGATTCGTGCGTTGTTTGTTAAAAAATTAAGCGAATCTGTTAAAGGCGAACAATCGCGTTATATCATAGCATATATCTTCTCTTTTTTAGTTTCTGTTATACATCGAGAGACGTGGTAGCGTCTCGCCAAGTTATAATAAATATCAAAGACTCAATAATTATTTGAGTTAAATAATCTAATTTACAATTAAGTCTAAGTCAAGTTTTGATAAGATTTGAATTTGTTATTTTAGAATCAGTTAAAGTTAATCATTGGCATTGGTCAGCTTCGCGCGTTTAATCTCATACGCGGACACCAATGTTAGCTGCTTATGTGTCAATTTAATATTTTTAACATAAATTAAAAATTTAAACATTAATTTTTATTACAATAATTATTATAATTAATATTGTAATGATCGTACCGACAAAAAACCAAGAAACAATTTCAATGTACACAAACTCTTATAATAATCTTTACAGCTAAGCTTTACTTTTTACAATTAGCTTGACAATGTGGGCAAAACATGTACCTTAATATAATATAAATGTTTGATTACTAGGGTCGAGCAATTATAAATCGAACCAAAGCTAACTGACTTAATGAAGGTTCACATGTGTTAGACCTTTCCCAAAACAGTTTTGTTGAACATTTTTCTTGGTAATCGATATGCCATATTTAGTAATACACGCTCCGTGATACTGAACGGATATAATGCCGCCGCCGAAAACGAGTCCGACATGGCAGTATTTTGAAATATTAAACAATACTGAAATAAAATGCATGATTTGTGATAACATTTATAAGAATAATTTAGACGGTGCGAAAAGACACTTATACAGAGCTCATAAAATATATAATGAAAAAGATTACTTAAGATGGAAAAACGACATTTGGCAATGTTTCTCCAAAAAAGACAATTATATTACATATTGCAAACTTTGTGACAGACCATTTAAGAATACATATGAAATACAAGGTCTAGAGACTCATATGAATATTGTTCATAAAGAAGTAGTAGCTGCAATACGAGAAGAAGCTACTCATACCTGGCTATCGCGATATTTCATATTCACAAGCTGTCGTGCAACCTGCAAACTAGAAAGGTGCGGTTACGCTGTTCAAATAATTAAAGAAATTGATATCTTAAAATTTCACTTGGATAAATGTCATTATATAAATGAATATTCGGGATGTGAAGAAAGTACGGGAGATAATAACGCAGATGGAATAATACAACAAATCTGTAGATGCAAACAATTATGCCGGTTCAATTTTTCATTATGATAATACACATTGACAATTTCTTGAAAATCAAGAACGTTAACAGGGGTAAACATCTCAGATGTTAGTCCTTTATTTGTTCTGAATTATTAATTCAGATCAATTATTTCATTATGTACAACTAATATATAAAAAAATTAATATCTAACATTTAAAAATATAGAGACTGTATAATTTAATTTTAGTCTAATATTTAACGTATGACTTTTTTTATAAATGTTATAATTATTCTAGAGAGAGTTAAGTAATATTATTTGAACAAGTTTGTATCAAGTTTTGTTAATTCAAAAATATGCTGTTATTTATTTATTATCTAATATATTCAGTGATTGATAGATATTCTCATACTCAAGTAACTGCGCAAGTATTACAAAATTTAAATATAGTAATTGTGTTTAAATATTTTATTTTACAAAATGTGAATAATAAGAGTTGTGATTCAATAATTAAATAACATACATGACTGATGACTGCAATACAATTTTGTAATTCTAATTACATTTTAGTAGTTTTTCGATTTTCTAATCACTCTGTGTATATATGCAGGTCCAATTACAGTGAACAACAAGGATCTAAATCCTATGATATACTTTCGGACTTTGAAGATTTGCCAGATTACATTTATATGTAATACCGGCAATAACAATAGCTTGACGAAGATATTGGGATATATCAATAAATAGATGCAACTGGTGACAAGGAATTATATTTGGCATTGGTACATAACGTAAAAAAAAACCGGTTTTATGATTTAAACATTGGTCTTCTTACAAATATAATTTACTAATTGCTCTATTACAATTTACTAATTATAGTATCTCCAGTTATATAAATTTTCTTTACATCAATATATGTATCAATTCATTTGTATATCTTATTTAACGTTTTATGTAATTACAAATCATAACATCATAAATATATTAGAATTATAGAATATATTCGAAATATATTATTGATATTATTCGAAATAATTGTTATCCACTTAATCAAATTCTAGATTTAAAATTATTTGGATAATTAAATATTAGTATTCTAATACTAAACCTCGAATATATTTATAATTCTAGTCTGTATGTAATGTTTATTTTATGTAGAATGAATTATTATAGGGCTTATAGAAATGCTCTTCATATATATATGCACTAAAACTAATAATAATATAATTACTACAAAACTGTTATTGAAACATGCTTTAGGTATTGTGTTTATTTGTTCAAAACTGACATTTTCTATATGTCAGTTATATATATTTTATACAAATTTTATAAAACTTGTATTTGCTTCTTATGAATTTTGTATCATAT
>NW_020210108.1:20688-30997 GCF_003070985.1 Temnothorax curvispinosus
AAAAACAACCAAGTTTACTGAAATTTCTTTAACTCAAAAACTAATTAACCAAATTTTAAAAAATTATACATGAAATAAAGGTAGAAAAGACTGAAGAATATAATAAAATTAGAAATAGTCCAATATTTCAAAATTTGCAAATGTTATAGCAACCACAAACATTTCTATTTAATTTTGTTATATTCTTCAGTCTTCTCTATTTCTATTTTATATAATTCTTTAAGGCCGGTATTCATAGTCGGGTCTTATATTCAAGATCGTCTTAAGTATAGTCTTAAGGCGTCATCAGCCAATCAGAGGGCTGTATTAGCATCTTAAGACGTCACTTCCTCTATGAGAAAGCCAAGTGCAAATTTCCTATTTGCACCATTTAATTATGTTCGATTTCCAAAATGCGAGCATTGTCCCAATCAAATGCATGACCGAATTTTTTGTATAAACTTTAACTTTCTGAAAATTTGTAATTTTCAATATTTCTAATTCTTTAGAGATATGCGTGCGGCATATATAGCACGGCTGGAGAAAGTGAATTTATGTGAACAAATTACAGGGGTTGCGCTTAAGCGATCGATCGTCCCTTTTCGAGCCCGAGCTTGCAAGTACTAGCTTGCGACATATTGTGCCGTGATAAATCGAGCTTCGACGAGCCTCAGAGTCTTATCGAGAAACCGAGGATTAACTGACGTAGCTGGGAAATGCTGAAGCTCGCATTTACTCGTCGACTAGAAAATCTTGCAGTAAACTTCGACGGTTTGAATATTCGCAAAAATGTCTACGACTATTGATCGGTATAAATTGCAAGCTCTATAATTGACCGAAATTTATGATTAACAAATTGTTATAATTAAACTTTACTTGCCAAAAGTCGAAACAAAAATTCGCTAGGATACAACATTTTTCATCAAATTTTATCTTTAAATTTACCAAGACATTTGCTATATATGGTAAATTGCTTGTGTAATTATCTAGTTCTTTCCAAGTTGGACTAAATGTTTAGTAATCCCAGCATGTGATTATATAATTTTCTGGTATATATAGTAACTTGTTAAATAACTCGCATCTACGAATGATGTTTGTACGAAATTTCGTTTAATTTTTTTATGCACAGAGAATTGACATAATTTTAACCGCGTCATTTGTTATACAAATTGGAGTTTCAAAAGCAAAGGCCGGTATTCATAGTCATCGAATCTTATATTTAAGACCGCCTTAAGTACGATCTTAAGATGTTATGAACCAATCACAGAGCCGTATTAGCATCTTAAGACATTACTTAAGACGGTCTTAAAATAAGAACCAACTATGAATACCGGCCAAAGATTAATCTAGAGTTCGAGCAAATTCATCGAGTTAATATTTTACTACTAGTCGTAGCAATTATCGTTGATGCATTTAGAATTTCTAGGAAGAATACCCTTTCCACGGCCACCCTTTCCGCGTTTAATGAAACAGACTGCGCGCCTTTATATTTTGCGAAATATATTGTATAATACTGACAGATTCCGCACGACTCGGCAATAAACATGGAAAATATGTAAGCAGAAGAAGTAAGAAGCTTAAATGCACTGCAATACCACGCAAACTCAATTTGCAATAATGAAGTGGAATCGTATTTTTTTTACACGGGGAACCGCAAGTTGTTAAGACGCATCGCGTCAGCAATTCTCCTGATGGATTCATGCAATCTCATCGCTTCGGGGTGGAACTAATCCTGACGAACAAAAACGCGGGCGGAGGAAGCGCGGGTAACCATGCAGTCTTCATGCGCAAGAAAAGTCCGCGATATTTCTCGATTCTCTCGTTCGCCGTATTCATTTATTCTCTCTGTATTAAGAAATCGCAAAGTAAATCCAAAAATATAAGTGTATTAAAAAGTTGAAATAGTCGCACGCTTAAATAGTCGTGGCAAAAAATCGAGATATTAACAATTTCGATTTATGTATCAAGCTATAATTTGTTTCTACTCCACGAGTTCCGACTTATACGCGAGAAAAGAATAGCGTTGCGCTGCGGGTGGAGAACGGTGCGTCACTTTGTCGATGCAATTCTCGCGCTTCCATTTACGTCGCGACTAATCAGACCCGGCGCACCTGTTAGCGATTATTCTGTTGCGCCTCTCGCGTCGGAGAGAAAAGCAGAGAGGAAAAAAATAGACATTACGGAAAGGCATGATTTACGGCGTTAACGCGTTTTCTAGTGCCTCTTTTTGAGGTCGTCATATAGAGTGCAGGCACGGTAGCCGCCCGTATACGGGCGTGAAGTGTTGCACACGCTGCAATTCAGTCGCGCATGTATGTACAATTCAGTCTATACAATGCCGTGATAAAAAAAGAGAAAGAGGAAGAAGATGCGAGACAGGTAGAACGAATGATGTAGAAGAAGAGGCAGTGAAAATGGATAAGAAGACCAAGCATAGCGGACTACTGCAGGTCGTCATACATGCGGTGGAGTTGTCAAAAATGCAGACGCACCTTTGCGCGCATGAGCAACGATTAGTTCACCATCATCCTTCCTCACGCCTTCTCTTCTATTTTTCATTTTGCTCTTTCGTATTCTAGGGATATCGGCGACGTCAATGTCAACGACGACCGCGACGGTAGCGGCGACGGCGACGGCGACGGCGACGGCGACGGCGACGGCGACGACGACGATGGTGACGAGCAACCCGCACACAGAGGCGAGACAATGAAAATGCAAGCAAACCCTCCCTGAATTGACTTCTCCGGTTGCACAGCAAAAGAGAGCGGAGAACAGGCGGACGTGGTGAAAAGGAGAGAAGAGAACTATGGTCGGGGTCTCGACTCGAGAACGCGCGGATTTCTTCCTTTAAAGGGGACATTATAGCCAAGCAGGTATATCTTCATTTCCATGAAATAGGCGCGTGCGCTCAAGAGAGCTCGAGAGAAATTGTCCCAACTAAATAAAAAAGTAACGCAAAAAAATGTACGCAAGGCAGATCAATAGTGATATTTTGGCATTATATAGTGAATGAAAGAATAAGATATGTACGCTTTGTATTTTGGTGACAATATCCGTGTAAAATTGCAGAAAACAGATAAAAATTGGATAAAACAATTTATATACATAAAAGATTGTTATCATTATGAAATATGATATTTTTATATCTCAAATTTAAACTAATTTATCTGGTAAGCGCGACAGCTGGATTTAACAGAATTTACCGTGATGCCTTTGCAGGAAAGTAAAGTGGGTTTTTTAAATCTTCTAATATTATAATTTGAGTAGGCTCGCGTGCTGAAATTTTCTGCACGACAAATTTCATGACATATTCACAAAGTACTGCTTTTCTGCGTCGCGCCGTCGCAGTCGGGGAAGAGGGTGCACGCACTCCGCTCAGCTAAGTAGAAGCAATGAAAAATAGCCATTGTTGTGAGGCACAATACGTGAGGCCTAATTGTCGTTTGGCCCCGCGTATTATGCGGGACGACTGCGTGCAATGCAATAATGCAGGTATCCTTCGATGCAGTCGTGTACGTAAAAAAACTTTATACATAAGCGCGTTTATAGGGAGCATAAAATGCTGCGCAATCTGCAAGTTGGATAATACGTCTTCAAATTGTGTGGCAGTGATAGAGACCTATCATTACTAGCAAACGACTAATGATGCTTACCAAGCCAATAAGTATAAGATATGTGAAGAATGTTTCTTTTTATAAAATATGTAGGATATATAAATATATAGAATTATACAGTTACATGTGATAAAAAAATGAGCAAAGCATGCTCCGTACAGATGATATAAAACGCATTAACGTTAAAAGATATCTTTGAAGAAAAGCAACGTTGAATACTGATAATCCTTGATTTTCCATCTGAGAAATATTGAGCCCTCGCGAATTATTTAAATAAGAAAAGGTGGTTCTCTCATCAGAGAAACGAAATGCACGAGAATAAATAGAAAACGATATAAATCGCGTGATCTGGCAGGTTTAACCGTCATTGCATTAGGACGACGATCGAAACGAATGGCGAACGTAGAAAATCGCTGGTTAAATCGAAAACGGTAGCTTCGCTCTTGCCGCGATCGTATTCCTTGCACGCAACTGTTAATCACAAGCTCTTGCTACTTACTCGCATCGGAAGAGGGCGAAGACGAGATTTTTCTGCATGACTGCACGCACTTCGGATCTTATCATCGCGTACGCTGGCACTTCGCATTGCGGTAATAGCCACGTAATGCGCCTCTTCAAGAGTTTTCTTCGTCGTATTAACGTCTGCATCGCTCCGCAGGCTGATGGCGGCCAATTAGCCGCTCGCGGGATGATGAATGGCCATGCGTTTTATCATTTTATGCGCGGCAGTGGCCCTGCCTCGCAACAAGAGACGATAAAGGGACATCTACATTAAATATTACATCACCAATATTAGGAGAAATGAACGGTCTTGTAGGAAATACATTAAGACCGCAATTCATAATAAGTGTGTAACGATCGAAAGTTCCAGCGACACGATTTAGAATCACGAGAATCAAATAGAATCAAATTTGCGTTCGCGCCGTATAAATCAGATACAATCTTCCGGAACGTCGTCGACGCACGGTTGAATCTTCCCCATTTCCCTCCTTCGCACTCCTCGTTTTACCCTTGCCAGAGGCTGAACAACTTTCCACCCATTGTTGCGACACGCAGCATCTTTTAGCCGTCGCAGCGAGATGTTATTTTTTTATTTGAACAAAGGCTCTTCCTTGCCGTGTGTTATTACTCTTCTTCCCGCTTGTCTCGCTCGTCACCCCACTCGCCGGTACCAAAGGGGTTGGAAATTAAACAGGGGAACGGTTGACGCGACGCGGCGTGCGGAATGATCACCGCCGGGCGAACATGTTCGAGAGATCACACATCAGACGTTCGACCTTTTGAGAATGAAAGTTAAAATAAAATACAACACGCAAAACAGCATATTAATATTTGATTTGCGAAATATCTTGGAAGAACAATACAAGAGACACATAAAATAACCTAAATACATATGTGTTTATGTTCTCTTTAAGAAACACTATCGTCGGTATCGTTCTATAAGAGCAAAACATTAACGAAGGGTCACATTTAAGCGGCGATGATTTAATTTCTTCAAATAATATTACCCGTGGCGGTTCTTCCTAAGCCGTACCGCAATTAAAGAGAAGATTTATTGCACTTTTAATGAACATAAAATCGCGTATTTATAATCTTCCTTATTCACATTTGATTTGTTAAATAGTGTGTTATTTAATTTTAATACAATTCGCTCCAGTTTTATTATATTGACGCACTCGCAGATCCGCAACAATATTGCGTCGACGTAAAAATATCTTACAATTAGTATAATAGTTTTAAATAAAATAAGATAGTTTATTGACTTATTTAAAAGAATTTTTATTTATGCTATTTCTAATTTGAATACAAAAGATAAAAAATTCAAGAGATTACGTGTCTAAACATTATTCAACTGTACTAGAGACATAGTGACATATTCCTCCGTTACCTATCCCGTTATTTTACACCAGAGATCCTGATTCTTGGGAACAAAATACATCATTTAACGCACGCAATTAATTGCGTATTGTATTAGATAAAGTTGCGAGTGTGAACGGTAATTAACGATTATTTAGTATCCCGTCACAGTTGTCGGAATTTCAATCGCACGACAAAACCAGCGAATGCATGTACTCAACTTCATCAGCGTTGTTGTTAACACATAGCTGAATATTAATGAGAAACGTTAACCGGTGTGTTCCGAACCTAATTAAAGGTTATTATACTTGCAAATAAATTGGCCGAGATAAATTCGTTCGACATATTCGTTCGCCGTATGGCTCGACGTTTGCCGCGACGCTAATTGATTTAAGTAATTATTATCCGTAGCCGCGCGCTATCAATCCGTCGTTCGGTACTTCGTCCAGGCTTTTTAGATGTAATTTATCTCGTTTCGCATTCAATATTCCGCCGACGCGTTTATCGATCAATTGTCCGGGCGACTGTCTAATAATCTAATTGATTTCGTCGCCGACCCACGGCAGAAACGGCACTGGGAAATAACAACGAGTTGTCCCGTCTGGACAGTTGAACTGCTTAAAATTGTAGTTTCATCGTCCGGTAACCCTCGAAACGCAAATTACCGGTCCCGAAAAAAACCTCCGTTGCACCGGATACACCGAAATATGGTCATTAAATTTAATGAAACAAAAATACAAGGCGTGGGAGAAGTGCCACTCGCGCATGCACATCGTACTCTCCCTACGTGCTGAAGAGATTTAGGCATTAAACCGTGGTTTAAGGGATTGACTAAAATGGTCGTTTCGTAACGAACGCTTTGGGAGTGTATGCTTGCGCGCGGTTAAACTGCACGTACACGTTACAGTATAAATACACGTGCGCTATAGCAATATTTTACTTCTTAATCCTTTCAGTGCCACCATGGTATTATTCGATGTCACTGTATACAATAACCTACTATTTTCTTTCATGCCAAAATTGGATGGAAAACACAATTCCTAACAGATAGAAAGAATTAACGAAAGACTCTCGATAATAAAATTAAAATAATATGGAATCATACTAAAGGGTATTGAGAGTATAACGCAGTTGAAGCGTAAGTTATCGAAATAAAAATTTAATTATTATTGACAATACTTAATTATAAATTCAGACGTTTTAGCTTCGCTTTGAGTCCGCTTTGAGTCATCTTCAATGTTGCCGAATAAAATAAAACAAAATAAAAATCTTATGCTTTCCGTCGAGCCATAGATGAGTGCTTCAAGATTGGATGATCAAAAAACCATGTAATTCAGAATAAAAAAATTGACGTGAAATTTGGCTAAATAATCGTGGTCATAGTAAAAAAATGTGAGAAATTGAAACGGTAAAATAGTATCAAAAGGTAAAATCGTGATAAAATGCAGTCATCAATAAAATTACAATAATGTTACAGACAGATAGTCAAATTTTGGAAAGATGAGAAATAAGAAATACGACTAATAAACAATAGCTGGGCAATTCCTATAACAATAATCAAATTTATAGGCCTATAATTCATTCGTAATTATTATTTTGAAATCTCATTCGCAATTATTTTTTATCGTTTTTTATTTAACATGTTATGTAATTTTTTGTTTTTCTTAATTATATATTTTATCTATTTGTTGTATCATCGCAAACAAAAATTATTTGTAAATATTACGTATTAACAAAAAATAACTTTATGAATAAAATCTACATAGGCATCACAAATCAAGTATTGTAATAATAAATAAATAAAATCGTTTTCTTCATATGCAAAATCCTTTTATGCAAATATTCATATTTCGCGGACAATTACCCTAACGTAACTTGTAATCGCTGCGAGAATACCTCGTTAATAATAGACATGAGCTAATTAGCGATTGGATATGCCGTCAGTGTCACCGTTAAACTAAATTCAGCTCTTCACGAGCGCAGACAAATTAGGAATTTCCGCATAATTTTGACCGATACGATGATTTATTATTATACTGCACTTATTCCTCGCACTGGCAAATTCCCGATTTTTTGCAGAATTGGATTTCTTTCGTACGTTGATCGCGCGCGAATTATTTCATTTAAAACTGTCGGTGCGTTATACTTTTCGCGACGAGATTAAAATAATCAAATATGGATTAAAATTTCAAACGATGAAAACGATTCATATACATACAATGCACGACCAATATGATGTCTGTTTTCTCATTTTAAATCGATATTAAAACAGCAGAAAATAACGCGATGCGTTATTAACGAATCGCGATATTTTTGCTATTTTAATATTGATAAGTACATTTATTCGCTGCACCCGTACGCGTATATATCGTTCATTAAAAAAAACTCCACTGATTAGACGAAACTCTCAAAGCAATGTGAGACAAAGACAAAGAGCATCGCAGGAAACGCGACATCATCGTTATCGCTGCCAATACTGCCATGTTTATTGCAATTACTAAATGAAATTGGCGCGCTGATATTAAGCGTGCGCTAAATGCACTTGCATCCGCCCGGCGCACTCTACGTCGTCGCCGGTAGCTTGGCAGCTGCGTGTAATAATAATTACGAAGCGATACATGATAATGAGTCGCCACCGGTACGCTAACGACGCACCCGCACCCGTTTCCCTTTCTCGTTTTGTTCGCATCGTCTTCTCTCGCATCACCCTCTTCCATCCTCTTTATATAGTGTTCTAATATGTACTTTTCTGCAAAGTTCTTCATTACTCATTCATATACTCGCGCGCGCCGACGATGTATCTCCGTTTTACCTAAGTATTTCTTTTTTCTTCTTTTCGAACTTTCGCATCCCATCACTTCGTTTCTGCGTTTTGGATGCGCATGCATAAAAATGCTTATATAGATAGACGACTTGGCGTACATGTAAACGCTTTCCACTTACGTCGCTCTCTGACTCTCCTCCTCCTCCTTCTCCTCTCTCTCTCTCTCTCTCTCTCTCTCTCTCTCTCTCTCTCTCTCGTAACACATCCGCGGAATTATATTTTCAGCTGGAGAGTCAAACCTCGGGCGTATACGTGAATCATTAAAATTAAATGTGAACGCGAGAACGGCAGTTCTGCCCGGTCGCCGTGGACCCGGACGCGGGCAGCGCACAGCGTACGGTTCGAGAGCAAATTATCTTGCTTAATTAATGTCGCACGGGCGAATAATTGGAGAGAGGGAGGGGGAGGGGTAACTCGAACCGTCACGAATCGATTTCTGCTTTCCTCTGCGTGGCCCGTACCCCGCGCGGAAATCCCCTATCGTTTTCCTCCCTCTACCTCTCGAACCCGACTCCTTCCATCGCTCATCTGTTTCACTCTGCTCGGTCCATGTAATTTCTACACATGGAGGCGTTTGATCTACGCTTTTGCGGAGACGGGGCGATTAAAAAGTGTGGCGACGATGCTGCTTCGGCGACGAGTCCCTCTTCAATTCTCTCTCTCTCTCTCTCTCTCTCTCTCTCTCTCTCTCTCTTGGGTCCCCCGGGCGATGATGACGAGGTCCACCATTGCCTCGCGCCCCTTTGTTGACTAAGCAACGGTGCTGGCTGAACGGCGGATTATATCGGTTTATCGGACCGGTGCAGTTGCATCATTGAATAGCGAGTGCATACTTTATGAGGGCCGTGCGCCGCTGTACTACGACTCGTCGATTTTTGCCTCGTTCTGGAAACTCTCGAGAGAAACGTTTAACTCGTACGTTTCTGTGCGGATGGTAGCACAATGCGCACTCGAATAAGTAACGATATTAACCATATTAATACCGAGTCCGGTAGTAAAATTTCACTAAGAGCCTCCGCACAAGACTCTCGTATGATAGCGTAGCGTAACTTAACGTGGATCAACGCACAAGAAACGTATTAGTTATAGAGCATAAAACTTTCGTATGGTAACATAACGTAGATCAACGTACAAGAAACGTATTGATATATAACGCCGTAACCGATACGTTTCTTATGCGTTGACCCACGTTTCGTTACACTACGTTACCATACGAAAGTCTTGTGCGAAGGCTCTAATTCGATGTTCGGCAGCCAAGCAGCATTAGACATGTGAGCGCGACTGTACAAAATTAACTTACACGAATCCAATTGCAGTGCAACACAAGGTGCCCAACTATTTGTTTAAAGAAAGTTTTGTTTATCACGACTCGATATAATCGATTCTTGAGAGAAGATTATACGTGTATATATACATTAATAGTTTTTCGATCCCATAATTTTTTCCGGAGATGATTTAAGAGAATCAAAAGAGAATGATTACGTAAAAAACCTGAGTTAAAGTCGAAGACCAAATAGATTTTACCTTTCACGTAATAGATTTAATAATTATTTTAAAATAAAGTAATTATTGACCATTTTAAATTGCCATTAAAATCTGTATAATATCGACCAACACATTATGTATCGACTGCTATTACTATTGAAGCAAATGCTCTTGTCAGTTACGATGCAAGTAACTATTCCAATGCGCTCGTTAATTGAACGGAATTAATCATTACCTCAGACGACGTTGATGAGACTATAAAACGAAGCGTATATATAGCAGTTTATTTTTCAAAATTGATTAGAGAGACAAGGAATATTCGATCGATATTGATTTCATAATATTTTAAATATTTCGCGAGAGACGAAAGTGTCTATTGGATGACCTTAGTATTTGTTTTCGTAACGAACGCTGTGTTATCATTCGCGCGACGTGACGACGCGAATAAGCCAGGTAACGAGACTAACGAGCGAAATGGGCTACAACGTCGCCTTTTTTATCTTTCGCGTTCTTTTAACGTGATCATGACAAATGTTCAAAGACATGGCAT
>NW_020210109.1:0-1543 GCF_003070985.1 Temnothorax curvispinosus
AGGATCACCAAATCCGACACGTAATGTACGTAGTTAACGATAATTTCCCAATAGAATATGACGGAATCTTGGGAGTAGACTTCTTAAAGAAGCAACAAGCCACTTGCAATTACAAGAATAAACAGTTGCAGATTGGACAGAATATATTAAAACTGTACCCTTACAGAAAACTAGTACTAAAACCTCGTAGCGAAACAATTATACAAGTTGTCACCGATAAAAATAAGAGAGGTATAATACAAGCGGAAGAAATCCTTCCCGGAGTAATAATAGGAAATGGCTTGGTAGAGCCTGAAAACTTCTTATGCAAGGCAAGTATTTTAAATACGACCGACAGCCCGGTCGAGATAGCAACACCGCATGTAACCATAGAGGAAATAGAACAGTGCGAAACAGAACAGATATATATTACTCAATTAAGTAGTACGGGAGAGAAAATCCCGCGGAACGAACAGGTACTACGCCTACTACGTACCGACCATTTAAATACAGAGGAAAGAAAGGCCATCATGGAAATATGTAGAGACTTTAGTGATGTATTACATTTAGAAGGAGAACCACTGACGTGTACGGACACCATCTCACACGAAATTGCTACGCAATCAGATAGTGCACCGGTCAACGTACGACCGTATCGTTTGCCAGAGAAGCACAAGGCTGAGGTAAACCGACAAGTCGAAGAAATGCTAAAAAACGGAATTATTCGACCTAGCACGAGCCAGTGGAATGCACCATTATTAGTAGTTCCTAAAAGGGCCGATGCATCAGGAAAACCAAAATTTCGAGTAGTCGTAGATTTTAGAAAACTAAATGACTTAACTATAGGCGATTCGTTTCCTCTACCAAATATAACAGACATACTTGATCAATTGGGAAACGCTAAATATTTCACTACACTGGATTTAGCCTCTGGATACCACCAGATTCCAATGAAAGAAAGTGATAAATGTAAAACTGCTTTTTCAACACCGTACGGGCACTACGAGTACAATAGAATGCCTTTCGGATTGAAAAATGCACCTGCCACATTTCAACGCCTAATAAATTCAATACTTACTGGATTGCAAGGACTCAAATGCCTAGTGTATTTAGACGATATTGTAATATACGGAGCGAGCCTGCAAGAGCATAATCGGAGACTCATAGAAGTTTTACGGAGGTTACGAAAAAATAATCTCAAGTTACAACCAGATAAGTGTGAATTTCTGCGAAAAGAGGTAACATATCTCGGGCATGTAATTACGGAAAATGGAATTTCGCCAGATCCAGCTAAGCTAGAAGCTGTAAAAAATTTTCCGACGCCTACAAAAGTAAAGGACGTACAGGCATTTATAGGACTGGCCGGATACTATAGACGGTTTATCGAGGGATTTTCGAAAATCGCAAAACCACTGACTAAGCTAACAAAGAAAGAAAATAAATTTGAATGGACACAAGAGCAACAACATGCTTTTAATATTCTCAAAGAAAAATTGACGACTGCTCCTGTACTGAAGTATCCCGATTTTACACAAGAATTTATTGTAACGACCGATGCTTCCGA
>NW_020210110.1:0-5154 GCF_003070985.1 Temnothorax curvispinosus
TCTGTTAATTTTTCCGTTTACCCCTCTCGCTGTCCAAAATTTCCTTCCGTATTTCCTCCATCCTCACTACACTCCTTGTTTTCTCGTATATTTCCATGATTTTCTTTCCCAACTTCTCATTCACCCCTGGTTTTTTCAGACATTTTCCCAAAACCCTCCTGTCCACTGAATCAAATGCCGCTTTTGGATCTACAAAAGCAGCCATTACCTTCTTTTTCCTCTTTAATCGCTTCCCTATCGCATAATTCAGTGTGTAAATGTTGTCCACCACTCCTCTCCTCTTTCTAAACCCTGCTTGGCTTTCTGGAATCATCCCCTTCTCCACCATCTCTTCCCTCAACCTATTTGCTAATATCGACGCGTACACTTTGTACGCCGTCGGTATCAGCGTAATCCCTCTATGTTCACTACCTCTTTTGCCCCTCTTTTTCGCTATTGAAACGACTACTCCGTCCTTCCACGCCTCTGGAAAACCCTCTCCTTTCTATACTCTCCCATAACGCCTTTTTTAAACTACTTCCCCCATAACTCCACACTTCATTTCCTATCTAGTTCTCTTCCGCCGCTTTACCTTTTTTCAGCCTTTTCAGCACTCTCTCTACTTCCTCCCATCCAATTTCCTTCTCTTTCTCTACTTCCCCCTCCGATCCCGGCTCTCCCTCCTCTCCTAGAAGAAGCCTTCACTTGTATTTCGTTCCTTCTAACATCTCCCTAAAGTATTTATCCCACTCCTCTAATGTTATCTCCTTATTAATTTCTACCCTTCTTCTCCTTTCCTTGTTTATTACTTCCCACACCTGCTTCTCTGTTCTCGCCTCTCTTGCCTCTTTCAGCAGATTTCTCTTTTTTCTTCCTTTTTCCTCACACTTTTCCTTATACTCTTTTCTTCTCTTATGATCTTCTTTGTGTTTTCTTCCTCTTTTCCAGTCTCTTAATAATTTTTCTATCCCCCTCCCTCTTCTTCCTACAGTCCCCATCCCACCATACTCCTTTTTCTTCTGCCCCTCTTTTTACTCTTCTCAACCTTACTTCCATCTTAATTTTTTTGTCAACTTTTCGACCTCTTTATTTATTGCCCCCCTACCTATTTCTACCTCCTCCGTCCTTCTTCAAAACTCCTCTCTTGCCTCTTCCGACCAATCCGTATTTTCCACCCACCTCTTTTCCTCCATTATTGTTCCTCTCTTCTCACACCACCCCCTTTGTTCAACCGTACTGCTACTGATTGGTGATCCGAATCTACCTCACATAATCTACCTTTAATCTTGTCACTATTTCCCAAGCGTTTCTATCTCCTATTGCGTAATTGATCACTGTTTCCCCGCTTCCTCCTGTAAAAGTCGCCTCCCCCTCCTCACCTCCCTCCTTTGCTTCGTTCATAATTTCCCACCCTTCCTCTTCCACCCATCTAATCAGCCCTTTTTCCTGCCTATTTATCATTTTATCTTTCGATTTTCTTTCAGTTCTCTCTTCTCCATCCTCCAGCGCTCCTTTCTCCCCTGTTCTCGCATTGAACCCACTATCCATCTCTCCTCTCTCCCTTCCTCCTCTTTTACCGATTTTATCTTACCCATCATCTCGTCCAAGTTGCGCTTACGTAAACTGTTGCCAATCTCCATTTCTCCTTCTTCCATCTTACTTATCTAATCATTAAACCTTCCTCCTCCACCCATTCTTCTTCCTTTTCTAACTCTTCTCTGACTTCCATCATTATTCCACCTATTGCTTTTTTTTTCTTCCAACTCTTTCTTTCTTTGCACTCTGTATACTCCAGAACTTCTTTGGCACCCTATTCTTCATCTTCTCCCATTTCTCCCGTTCCAGCCACGTCTCCACCAACCCCGACATTCCACTCTTTTTATCCTTTCCCAAAACTCTTCCTGTTTTTCCTTCACTCCCGCTACATTCCAAAAGTTTATCTTTAGGCTTCCTTCCTGTTCCTTCCTTTTTTCCTCCCTCTTTAATTCTTTTCTTCCCCCTTCTCTTTTTCTCCCCTCTTTTTCCTCTCTTTAACTCCTTTTTACTTTCCCCACTTTACTCTCTCTGACTCCTTTCCCCCCTCCCCTCAGCCTCACCACACTCCCTTTTTTCCTACTCTCCCTCTCCTCCCTTTTCTCTCCACCCTACCCTCCCATCGTTTTTCCTCCCTTCTCACTATCCTCCCTTTTCATTTTTCCGTCTTCCTCTTTTCCACTCTTTCTCTCTTCCTCTGTTCCTTTTTCTTCCCCCTCCTTCTTCTTGTTCCTCTTTCTCATTTCCTCTTCCATCTGTCATGACTTCTTTTTTCTCATCCCAACTCCACCACATCCCCTTTATCGAAATCTTTCCGTACTTTAGCTCTCTTTCTATTCTTTCTCTCCTTCTCAGCTATCCTTTCCAGGCTCCATTACATTTTTCTTTCCTTCAAGGTCATGTCATTTTCTATTCTTTCCATCCTCCCTTTCCACATATTTTTTCTCTGCATTACTTCTCATTTTTTTACTCTATCTTTTAACCTTACTAAAACCATCTTCTTTTCTTTCCCCGTTTTTCTTCCTATCTCTTTTACCTCCTCTATTCCTCTCTCTACCCCCGTCTCTAGCCATAGCTTCTCTACCGCTCCTTTTAGCCTTCCCTCCTCCACCTCTACCCTTTTCACTACTACATTGTTCCTCCTTTTAGTTAGTTATAATTAACAAATTAATAGTTTACATATTTATATATTTGTATATAAGGTGTGCCATTTTAAACGCCCCAGACAAATATCTCGAAAAATATGGAAGATATGAAAAAACGTTTTAGACAAAAAATGCATCAAAGAGGACAAATAATGATAAAACCAATTTTCAAATAAATCAATTTTTTAAGGTCACATAAAGGTCATCGCCATTTTTTTTCATAATATGATTTTTCTAATTTTTCTTCATATAAAAGTATTAAGATAGTTGTAAAAAAATTAATAGTTTACAAGATATTTCATATTTTATTCTGGCACATTTTGGCGAAATATAAAATACCTCATAAACTATTCATTTTTTGGTAAGTGTACCTTTAACACTTTTACGTACAGAATAATAAAATGAATCAATTGGTGTAAAAAAATTGTTGCTTGGCAAAGAATTATGTAATTTGGAATATGCAACCACATGTCTTTCTTGAAAATAAGTAACAATGTGTTTTCTTTACACCAACTGATAAAAATGTTGCATTACAAGGAATAAAAAAATGCTAGTATGTTTATTCTATACATTCTTAGCTATACTATAATTTTATAAAAAAAGTAAAAGTATTTACTATAATTATGTTATTCCTTATAAACAAATATACTAAAACCTTATAAACAACATACTAAAAAGCTACATATGGATACATCCAAAACATTTTTTATTATAGGTCTCTGGTATTTTTACGCTACGCGGGGTTTTACGCCGCAGATGTCAGAAAAAATAGAAGGAATGAAGTTACTTGCTCGCAATTATTCTTTTATGTGCCTTTATGCTATATTAGTATTGTGTTGTAATTTCAGTTCTTTATTGTTAATATTAACGAAACTGTCGTGATTTGAATTAATTTCTCACCGTAGTAAGAAGCGCGATCTTGTGTTACGACCTACGTAAAATAATTACTGTAGGGAATGTAAAAAGTTTAATGATTATTTCATGATACATAAGTGTAGAGGGATAGTAAATGATGGAATACAGCAAAATACAAGTGCATAACTCTTGTATTTTTTGTTTACCTTAATATCTTGTATATCCCTCTTGTGTTTAGGATGTACGGCAAGTTAGCATGCGGGATTTAGGCCATAGTACGGATACTTTGTAAAACTCGAAATTTCCTGTGTTCTTTTTCCTTCTCTTTTTGGATCGTATAACAATAATAATCTTTAATGCACCCCTATCGTTCTTCTATTTTCTTTTTAAAATTTTTTAGTTTTATAATTTGTTTATCTTTCTTTCATTTTAATAAACTTCTTACACACATTTTATAACTTGTTATGAGATTTTATTGCCTTATTTATAAACATTATTTGTAACTTTTTATAAGGCTTACATTTTACTCATGAATGTCATATAATCCACCCTTCTTATATATCTTCAGGATATATGGCAAAAATGCAAGTGTTTCTAAGTTTTTTTTTATTAAATACAAAAATTCAATACTTTATGTTTCTAGTAGTAGACAGTATAAAGTTTTTATTAGTATAATTCATTTGCCTTAAGCATATAGTAAATAGTACTCGATAAATTAAGTTTCCCTTAGCTGTGGCGTATATATCGGAGTTACCCTATTATATGTTTTTGTAAACAGATTGAAATCAAACTGCAAGTAAATTATTCATTATTATCTAACGCGTTTAACGTTTAGCATCGACTCGTTATCTGTTATTAGTTTAGAGAAATTAACAATTCGTCACTTTTTCCCCCTTTCTTTTATAGTACGAGATCCGGCCGCGTGATTTATACGTTTATCTGTTATTTTATTGAAATGCGATTTTAATGGAAGATTACATATCAGGTCATACATCGCGGCCGGTGTGCCTAGCAAAATTTTGCCGCAAGTACCCTCAATTAGAGCTGTTTTAATTAAATTTTTTTAGACAACTTTGTTCATTTGTTTGCGAAGTAAATGAAGCGTCATCTGAAAAAGAGTGATCTAAAGAACTTGAAAAAAATAGGTTGCCACCTCTCAGTCTGCCGCAACCTCCTGGCAGCCAAGTGCAAAAAGGTCCTTTTTTGTTAATTATCAACGTTCATCGTGTATTGAGACAATTTTTACACAAATTGAAGCTAAATTTTTTCTTTACACGATGGAATATGGTTGCCTGCGTAAAAGCTGCCGCAACTGATGGTTGCCAGCATTTGAATGATCCGCTCTCGCCTGCCGCTCTTCAATCTTAATGTGTTACAATGGAATAATTACAGCAATTTCCTTGAATTTCTTTAATATTACAATAGTTCCTAAACAAGTTTTCAAAAATTCCTTTTATAAATAAATTTCGCCGCTCATTCGTCTTCCGACTTGTCTGAACTCGCAACATCATACTCCAAATCATCAGAATTATCATTCGCGTTTTCAGAACTTTCATTCATCGACACGCGCAATACATCTTCAACTTTCAACGGCGTTGGATCCCCAACGAACCACGTTGGTTTCAAAAAACCATCCAATAAC
>NW_020210111.1:0-4674 GCF_003070985.1 Temnothorax curvispinosus
ATCAAGTAATATTAACTTGCAGGTAGTTTATATTTTTCTGTGTGTGTATGCGTGAACTATTTCGACATATATATTAGTCATTTATGCTTTCCAATACTCAAAATAGCTGCTATATTTTCCAAACTTTTTTTGTTAATAACTTTTTAACGAATAGCGACCCCCGACTAAAACCTTCTGAAGGTCACTCAGGAGGGTGACCTTGACAACATATATCAAGGTCAAGGTCATCGGAGGTGGGGCCCTAATTGTAAACATTTACCGTTTTAGTCCCTAAACATGCATATGGGCACGTATAAAAAAATCCCTTATTTTTGTCTAGAAAACATTTTAATAAAAGCTTATCAAAATTGGAGGGGGACACTTCCATACCTTTCCTTGTTAGCCGGGTTAATGAATTGTACCGAATACATTCTAGACATATTATTTTAATGTCTTTGGTACAATCCGTTATCATCGTTACCGCGAAAAGGCCTGGACACGGAGAAATCGGACCAGACCCACTGGTCTGACCATGTACCACTGGTACATGGTCATAATACGGTCATAATAGCGAACTTTTTAATCCTCTTTTGATGTCCTACAATTCTAACCATGTCTGATTGCTGTTCACCGGGAGTCCAATTTTTCATATGGAATTAGACATAGTCCTTTTAGTTAAATACTCATTATAATGTTTAAAAGCGGATTAAATCGCTCTATTTTCTAAATTTTAAAACAAAAACATAAATATTTGATGATACTAGACATCACAGACGCGCGCTATATAGCTTTAATATTATCTATTGTTATGCCGCGTCGCCGGTTGGTGACGGCTTACGGCAAAACGTTTATTATTTTTGGGATCTCTTGACCTTACGAGTTGGAACTCGGTAGGCACAGGCGGGCAGACTAGGAAGAGTTCGGGTTCGTAGGTGGAACGGGGTGTAGGCGTCGTTAAATTAACTTCATTTCGTTTTACCTTACGTTGCAGCTTTATTTCAGCGCCTCCTTACACTTATTAATTTACACTTGGCTTTGCCTTTTACATTTACTATTACTCGTCCGCACTTCGTTATAATGCATACCTTCGCTTACGCGATACGACTTACGAGAACGGTCACGGGCAGAGTGTCGGGTGTAATACTCTCCGTCGCGACTTTTTCGGCGGTCTCTTATATTATTTTATGCAACACGTGCATGGATAGTGCCCCATTACGCACGCTACGCGTGCGTGATAGACCACTTTCCAGGCACTTGCAACATAAAATAGGGAGTGTAATGTTAAGAAAGTAATGTCATTCTGGTCTTTTATCTATATAGTCATGGTTCTATAGTGTTATTCTTATATAGTATTCTATCTATCCATGTATATAATCCTAGTTCTAAGTTTTCGCGCTTTTTATTCTTATACAATTGGTACTTCTGACTGGTCGCTCTCTTTCGTTAAGAAATTAGATACTGAAAAGTCACGTTACGTTGTGGTCTCAGCATATTGTATAAAAGGCCAAATAAATAGTATCTATTATACAAAAGGAATACAGGAGTCTCATCAAGTCAATTGCGGAAACCTTTCCAATAACAGGTTATGGGCCCAGGCTACAGGATTGCAGAGAATACGGAAGATACATATCATCGAGGTTAAGTACGATATCTAAAATAGCTCAGAATATAAGTAAGAGTAATTTCTACAACATTGATCCTCTGAACGGCGAAAATTATGAAGCCTGGAAGTTTAGAGTTAAAACAATATTGATTGAGAATAATGTAGAAGAGATGATAGCCGTTAGATATAGCGATGAAAACTATGAGACTCAGCAGCAAAAGGAAGAAGCAAGAAAGAAAGAGAATAGGTGTAAATCTATACTTGTACAATGTATAGATGATACGCGAATAGATATCATACGAGACAAGACAACAGCGTATGATATGTGGAAAAGTCTGCAAGATGTACAGAAGAAAAGAAGCCTATCCGGAAAATTATTTCTTCGAAGAAAATTAATGTCAATGAATGAAGGAGAGAAGTTAGAGGATTTTCTATCAAAATATGATCATGTTCTGTGCCAGCTGAAATCATCAGGTGCTGAAATAAAAGAAGAGGATGCTATTTGTACGTTACTACTCGCATTACCAAAGTCATATGAAACAGTAGTGACAGTCCTTGAAAATATGGCGATGGAGACATTGGACATGAATTATGTGAAGACAAGGTTAAGGATAGATTCTGAGAAGAAGAGAGAAAAAGATGACGGCCAGAGTGAACTAACGAAGCCAGCTGCATTCAATACCAACAAGTCAATACGATGTTACAATTGCGGTGAAACTGGACATATCAAGAAACATTGTAAAAAGCCATCTCAAGATCAACCGAATTATCAAGACAACACATTTAGGGGACCACAAAACAGAAGAGAATCCCACCACACAAACAGAGGAGGTAGAGGTTATCGAGGATGGAACAACCAGTCGAATTATAGACATGCTAATTATAACCAACAAAGAAGAGGACATTATGCCGAAGCGGATAATACGCGTGAAGATAGTATATGCTTTTTGAGTAACAGAGATAGTAACACAGAGGCAGTAAGTAATGATGATATTTCGTTCTTCGTTGATTCGGGATGTACTGATCATTTAGTAAACAACAAAGAATATTTTAGTGATTTTATGAAATTAAATGAACCAATAAAGATAGCAGTTGCCAAAGACAAAAGTTATTTAAAAGCAATAGGTGTAGGAAATATTAATGTCCAAAGTTGTGTAAATGGTAACAAAATCAAATGCACTATCAAAAACGTTTTTTATGTCCCGAATTTGAAGAAAAATCTATTGTCAGTTAGAAGACTAAAAATGTTTAATATAAGTGTAATATTTGAAAAAGGTAAAGTAAAGTTGTTTGATGGAAAGAGAATAATAGGCTTAGGTAATAGAAATAATCTATATGAAATATTTTTTAAAATTTTTAAAAATGAATGTTTATATATTAATAAGGAAAATGAAGAGACTAAATTATGGCATAAGAGATATGGTCACATAGGATACTCAAGTTTAAAAGTATTAATAGATAAGAATATGGTTGATGGCATTAAAAATCTAAAACCAAGTAAAGTAGATTTTGTGAGTCATGTGTAAATGGTAAAATGACGAAGTTACAGTTTGGAAAAAGGCAGAAAAGTAAAAGTATTCTAGAAATAATACATTCTGATGTTTGTGGACCGATAAATCCAATATCACATGATGGAGATAGATATTTCGTTTCGTTTATAGACGATTACTCAAATTTCGTTTGTGTATACATGATTAAAAACAAAGGTGAAGTATTTAGTAAATTTAAAGAACATATACAAATGGTACAAGCTAAATTTAATAAACGAGTATCAGTTTTGCGATGTGATAATGGTGGGGAGTATGTATCAAAAGAAATGATACATTATTGTAAAGAAAATGGCACTTTTATGGATTATACAATACCATATACTCCTCAACATAATAGTAAAGCCGAACGATTTAATAGTAGTTTAGTAGAAAAAGCTAGATCGATGATAAATGATTCAAAGGTACCGAAACAGTTTTGGAATGAAGCAATAAGAACAGCGGCGTATATTTTAAATCGTAGTCCAAGTGCAAATCTAGAGTTAATCACTCCTGCTGAGGTATGGTACGATAGGAAACCTGATGTTACAAATTTGAGAGTTTTTGGAACAGTAGGGTATTCATATGTACAGGATCAATTTAGAAATAAATTTGATAAAAAAACTGAAAAATGTATAATGATTGGATATGTAAACAATGGTTATAGAATATGGAATATTAAAAAGGAGAAGGTTCAAACTTCCAAAAATGTAACATTCAACGAAAACGTGTTCTATTATAAACAAAATCATAGGAGCGTAAGAGTAGATGTAGAAAATAACGACAACGGAGATGATAATGATGTAAGTAGTAAAAATATAGATAGTAGAAGTGATACAGAGTCAGAAAGTGAGGAATTAGAAACTGCAGAAGAATTAGAAACTGAAGATTCAGAAAATGAAAAATTAAAAACTAAAGGGTTAGAGACACAAGAAAAGGTTAAAAGTAAAAGAAATACAAGACTTCCAACGAAATTTGATGATTACGAGATGTATATGGCTTATAATGCTGTATCCTTTGTAGAAAATGTTCCGAATAGTTATGATGAATTAAAGGATAGAGCAGATAGAAATTTGTGAGAAGGAGCAATGAATAGGGAAATAGAATCTATAGTTAAGGCGAATACATGGAAAGGCGAAATCAGTAGTTAAACCTAAAGATGCGGAAATATTGGATACAAAATGGGTATATGCATACAAACCACTCGAAAAGGATAAGCGAGATCAGTACAAGGCTAGATTAGTAGTAAGAGGTTTTGCGCAAAAGGAAACATTCAATTTTGATGAATTATATTCACCTGTTGCAAGAATGTTTATTATAAGAATTTTATTAGCTATAGGAAATCAAAGGAAATATCATTTTATACAACTAGATATTAAGACAGCTTTTTTGAATGGGGAATTAAAAGAAGACATTTATATTTATCCACCCGAAGGCATTAAATGTAAGAATGGTCATATACTCAAGCTACTCAAATTACTATATGGGTTAAAACAGTCATCTAAATGTTGGAATGATAAAATTAATGATTATTTAGAAAGTCTGGGTTTTGAAAGATCAACTAAT
>NW_020210112.1:0-4024 GCF_003070985.1 Temnothorax curvispinosus
GGAAGGAGACGATACCGTGGTGAAGATTTTGGGCAAACAAAATAAAGGCCTGAAGACTCAAAGCTGGAGGATTATCTCATCGGCCAAGAGTCAAAATGGCAAAGGAAAGGACTTCGTCTTCGCGATTGATGACGAGTCTATGGACACTCTTAGGAAGTCAAAAGGAAGCATCAAATTCGGCTTGGGTACGCTGAAAGCGAGGCTTCCAAATGACAAGAGCAGCGCAACGGCCAGGGCTTCAGGTGGTTCAGATTAATCTGAATCACTGCGAGGCGGCCACGGAGGATTTGATGCTGTTCATGACTGAAAAGAATGTGGATGTGGCCCTGGTCCAAGAGCCCTGGCTTGCAAAGGACAGGGTTCGAGGACTAAGGACCAAGGAGTATACCCTGCTACATTCTCAGACTGCAGGTAAGAAAAGAGCGTGTATAGTGGCAAAGAGATCCCTAAAACTCACACTACTAACACAATATAGCACAAATGACCTGACCGTGGCGACCTGCGAGAGCCAGGGGAACATGAAGCTTCTTCTGGCTTCTGCATACATGCCATATGATGAGGCTGAACCACCACCAGAGGCCGTCCAAAACCTGGTATTGGTAGCCAGGAAGCAGACAACTGGTGATAGGATGCGATGCCAATGGACACCACATCCAATGGGGAAGCAAGGATATAAATGAGAGAGGTGAGTCAATAATGGATTTTATTCTTACAAATAACCTGACTGTTTGCAATAGAGGCAATATGCCGACGTTTGTGAACAAGGTTAGGGAAGAGGTGATAGATCTGACCTTGACCACAGGCGAGGAGGGGTTGATAGTTGAGGACTGGAGGGTCTCCTTAAAACAATCCTTCTCGGATCATAGGAGAATTTTATTTAGAATAAACCGCGCGGCCCCAACTAGCAAGCCCTTTAGGAACCCCAAAAGAACGAACTGGGAAATGTTTAGCGAACTCGTGGAGGGGTACGGGAATGGGGGACCAGAGTTCCAAATGTCAAAGTACTCATCTATCGAGGGAATAGAAGCTCTAGTTAATGAACTAGAAGTTGCACTAATAAGGGCTTTCAAAAAATCCTGCCCTGTTAGCCGCTCACGCAAAGCCACCAAACCCTGGTGGAATGGCGAGCTTAGGCAACTAAGGACGGAAACAAGGAAGCTCTACAACAATGCAAAAAGGGATAAGACAAAAGAGAGCTGGGATATATATAAGACCAGCTTTAATGAGTTTAAGTATAAGATAAGAGAAGCAAAGTGGGAATCGTTTAAGGAGTTCAGCGAATCCCTTATGGATACTAGCGAGGCCGCAAGGTTCAGAAAGGTGTTATCAAAGGATCCAGCGATCCCAAGTAACATCATGAACCGGATGGCTCGTAGACTGAGTCCAACAACGAGACCCTGGAACTTCTTATGAACACCCACTTTCCTGGGTGCGGGAACATTGATTACAATGATGTAAGAAGGGATGATTTCCACAGACGGGGGGATTTAATGACCCCTGCGGAGAGAGAAACGAGGGTGAAAATGATCGTCACAGAGGAGAGAGTATTATGGGCGGTGCATTCCTTTGACCCATACAAATCTGCGGGCCCGGATGGGATACTACCCATTATGCTACAAAAATCTCTGAACAGCATTATTGGGATGCTAAAGAGAATCTTCGTGGAATGTCTTGCACTAGGCTACATACCGAGAAGATGGAGAGAGGTAAGGGTGGCGTTTATAACCAAGGCTGGTAAACCGAGTCACACTACGCCAAAAGATTTTAGGCCTATTAGTCTATCATCGTTTCTACTGAAAACACTAGAGAGACTGATAGACATGCATATAAAAGAGACCACAAACATAGAAAATCTGTGCAAAATGCAACATGCCTATCTAAGAGGCAAATCGGTCGAAAGCGCACTACACGTGGTTGTCGGAACAATTGAAAAATCCCTCAAAGACAAGGAATACACTTTGGCTGCATTCCTTGACATAGAGGGGGCTTTCAACAACGTCAAAACTGAATCTATAAAAGAGGCTTTAGAAACATTAGGTGTAGAGCACATGGTCACGGAGTGGGTGATAAGGATGCTGGAAAGCAGAGTTATTACCTCGGAAATAGGCAACAGCTCCACTAGCAAGAAGGCAACAAGAGGCACACCGCAAGGAGGAGTGATATCACCGCTATTGTGGTTGATCGTGATAAACAAGATCCTAACAATCTTTAAAGAGAAAGGGATCAAAATGATAGCATATGCAGATGACGTAGTCATACTGATCACAGGCAAATACTTGTCTACAATCAGTGAGATTATGGAATCTGCGCTAAAAGAACTATCAAAGTGGGCAGGAGAGAATGGTCTAGGGGTAAACCCGAGCAAGACCGAGCTCATCCTATTCACAAGAAAGTATAAAATACCCAATTTTACACCACCAAAGCTGGAGGGGAAGGCACTTACACTTTCAAAGGAAATTAAATACCTCGGAATTATCCTAGACTCCAAACTCTCATGGAAAAGGAACGTGGAGGAAAGGATGAGGAAAGGAATGATTGCCTACTATGCGTGTAGGAAAATGTTTGGAAGGAAATGGGGCCTGATGCCGCAAATCATACATTGGATGTACACTGCGGTAATAAGACCGATCATTACATACGGAGCATTAGTCTGGTGGGAAGCCATGAACAAGGAAGTAAACAAAAAGAGCCTCACCAAGGTACAAAGGCTTGCAGCCCTGGGTATCACAGGAGTGAGGAATAATACAGCACAAGCTGCATTGGAGGCAATCTTGAACCTACAACCACTTGAGCTGTACGTTAAAGGCCAAGCAGCAAAAGGAGCCGTAAGGCTCAGGGAGTCAAATCTCTGGAAGCCGATCAACTACGGACATTCAAGAATACTGGAGGAGATCGGAAAACTGAACAGTAACAAAGGACTAAACCTGAATAGTCCAACGGACTACTTAGTTGCCAGGCATAACTTCGAGGGGTGTGTTAACATACGCATCCCCTCTAAGGAGGAATGGGAGAATAACTCGGTGATAAACGAACACGAAACATCAGTCTACACCGATGCCTCCATAACCAAAACGGGTGCAGGCATTGGAATCTACTCTGAGGCGCTCAACATCCAGAAGTCATACAGACTAAAGAACGGTTGCCACGCCATACAGGCAGAAATCTGTGCAATAAGGGAGGCAGCCAGGCTAATCTGGGTGAGTGGCAAACCATTAAGGGATGTCACAATCTACTCTGACAGTCAGGCTGCGCTCAGAAGTATTGCATCAAAAACAGTGAGATCAAAGGTAGTGATGAGTTGCCAAGAAGCGCTGTCCTGGCTCCGCGGCGACGGGGTCGGTCTGCGCTGGGTTCCCGGTCACAAAAATGTGGTAGGGAACATAGGTGCGGACAGACTGGCGAAGCTGGGGGCGGGAGGGAACAGCGCGGAGGTAATGGACTCCCCACTACCACCGATCAGTTTACTAAAAGATGCCATAGAGAAAATTATACTGGAGAAACACAGAGAGATTTGGCAAAACCGGAATGATTGCGGGATAGCCCGAAATCTCTGGCCTAAGATAGATAACAATAGGACTAGGCAACTATTGAAACACAAGAAGAACCTGGTTCGCATAGCAGCAGGAGTCGTCACAGGAAACTGTGCGGTCGGAGTGAACCTCCAGAAATGGAAAATCACAGATGACAGCAGCTGCAGAGAATGCAACGAGGAAGAAGAAACAATTGAGCATCTGATGTGCTGGTGTCCAGCCCTAGAAAACCGACGCCTCCAGACAATGGGACAAGAATTTCTGGATGGACTGGAAGACGCAGCGGAGATGGGCATTGACAATATAATGAGCTTCGCACGGAACTGGAAGTGTTTCAACGCGAGGTGGTAAAGACGGGTCAAGGGTTAAAAATAGGGTATCACAATGGACCTCAGGTCTCCGAGTGAATGGTCACTAGATGACCACACCCTTTCACCTAACCTAACCTAAAAGTAAACATATTTCTTGCGCTTGATTTGAAACAGATTATTTCG
>NW_020210113.1:0-4129 GCF_003070985.1 Temnothorax curvispinosus
GTTGCGTGAGTATGCGTGAGTATTGCGAGTACGCGTGTGTGTAAGTCATTGCGTGAATATTCAGATTTGTGGATCCTAACTCGGACATTATTCTGTCTTTCTTATCGCCGATTCGAATATTATTCTATTCACCTTATTTCTGATTATTCTGTTTCTCTTATCGCCGATTTGAATATTATTCCATTCACCTTATTCCTGAATTCAAACATGTTTTTTAATCTCTGACCACATTTCTGTCTCTGATTTCATCTATGTTATATCTCTGACTATATTTCTCTTTCTGATTTCAAATATATGTTATTCTATTTCTACTAAGTTGTGTCTGCTTAATTGTGTCACGCCTCCTCTCCAAATTTTCACGAAAAAGAAGCTACGCCCCGAGGTATTGTCAGAGATATCGCGTTATATAGGATATTGTCCGGTGGTGCGATTAGTCGCACCTGGCGCCCAATTATTTTGTGTCTCCGTTTAACTTCGCGTTTTGTCAATCCACGATTGCCTTCCCCCGGATTGCGAGTCCGGGGGAAAAAGCGTCGCAACATATTTTATATTATTCTTGCAATTACAAAAGAATTTATATGCGAAATAATAGTATTATAAAGACAATACACGGTACGTTTCTAAGTATAATGAATATACTATGTGTCGTAAATGTAAGTGAAAAAAAGAAATACGTAATTAATAATTATAACATATTTCTTTATTTATTTGCACATTAGTAGCACATTTTGGGCCGATTCCTGAGGCGACGCCGACGCCTCCTATACCCCCACTACCGCTCGAGGCTCAGCGGCCGAGCCGCCGATCGCTCACGTGACGCGTCATTTCAGGAGCGTCGCGCGTGCTATAAGCATGATGGAACTGTAATCTCCTCCGAATAATATTAAAATGTTAGTAATGTTGACAGTTAGAATATATAATTATAATTAGGACAATAGTTTCCGCGCCACCCATGAGGGGTGCATGATTGCTGACGCGTTTTTTTTTAAGTGGTATCCCCGGTAGGCTTACTCTACTAAAAAGATAATATGTTGTAACAATGCACCCCCAAATATGCATCGTTCCGGCAGGAACACCACGCCGAGACCACCCAGCCGACTACCCGCGAAGGTGAAGAACGGGCACGGTGTGCCCAGCATATTTTTAACCGTTTTAGCATGTAATGTTAGGAAGTCCGCGAACGGACTTAACGCGGCAACCGCCTCACCGCGCCGAGCGGTGCCGAAGGCGACCGAACACCGCCGAACGCGATCGCAGCGTCGGGACGCCGTAACCACCGATTGTCCGCCGCACCGTCCCGGCGCTCGCGATCGCCGTCGCTACCCCCACCACGCCGCGACGCCGCCGCAATGCCGCCGCGACGCGTATATAAGCCCGGCGTCGCTGGCACAGAGCGCGATTTCCGATCATCCGTCTTCCCGACAACACCGATCCTGAATTCCCGCGTAAGCCAGTCCGAACGTAAGGTAGAGCGCCTTCGGCATTCTCTGTCTTTGCCGAGTGTGTCTCGGCTAACGACCAGCTTTTCGCAGTTATCCGAATCACCCGAAGCCGTCCGGGTAAGAAGGTAGAGCGCCTCCGGCATTCTCTGTCTTCGCCGAGTGCGTCTCGGCGAAGGACCAGCTTGTCTCTATTATCCAAATCATCCGAAGCCTGTTCGGACAAGAAGGTGAAGCGCCTCCGGCATTTTCTGTCTTCGCCGAGTGTGTCTCGGCTGACGGCTCGCTTCAGCCGCGTTACCCACGCTTCGCGATCCATATCGCCGCCGCGCTTCGCGCCATTTTTTCGCGCTCCGGGCCGCGCCGACCGGGAAACCGGCGCCGCCCGTACCGATACCTACCACCACGCGATTCGGTCCACGAGGCTACGAAAGCACCGGTTCCGGGGCGGAGCACATACCGCGGGTTGCCCCGCGCCGCCCGCGACCACACCAACGTCGCCTCACACGCACGCCCAACCGTCGAAAACCGCGCGGGCACACGCGAGCGAATCCAGCTAAAGCGGTACACACGTATTGACCCGTTGTAAATGTCGCGAGTGTATATTGTTATAGAATAAACTTTACTATTTTCTGTTAACCGAGACACGCCTTCATTTTGCTAACCTCGCCACCCGTCTGCTTCTCTGCACCTCCTTCGAACCCAGGCCCGCCGCGAGCTAGATCCGCGCTTCGAAACCAGGTTGTTTTAATGTATTTTTCTTTTTTTCCTTTGAATGATAAAGTAATCACTGCGCACTGCGCAGAATGCATTTTATTTGCAATTACTGCGCTTATCGCAGAATGCATTTCTGTTCCTCTTTATTTTACTCTCATCACTGCGCACTGCGCAGAATGCATTTTATTTGCAATTACTGCGCCAATCGCAGAATGCATTTCTGTTCCTCTTTATTTTATTTTCATTTACTAATTGGTCGATTTTCTGGGCCGTTTACATGATTTGACAATAGATGGGATATCTATAGAAATGTTAGAAGAACTAGCTCGCATTAATAAAGTTAATGATTTATCGCTTAAGGAAGAACGGTTTATCGGATTTTATGATTTTCATTTTTGAAAACGAGCATTCACATAAGTACGTGGATCCGAACATGGAAAAAAATCGAAGACCAAAATTTTTAAGATTAGGGTAATTTGAATCGTTTAAAATCTTAAAAAAATTTGCTCCTTTTTCTGGACGAGTTTTGAGGGAAAGATTATTTTGCAAATCACAATGTTTCTCTTGAAATTCTACATTTTGTTTTTCGACTTCCGCAGTGAAAGGATTTTCGAACAGAACTAACAAGGGAACTACCACAACTGTCCGGCTCCGATTTGAATTTCCTTTAAGTATGTTGTTAAACACAAAAATTCAACAGACACGTATTTTTTTATAGGGGCTCTAATTCATCTTTAGGGGGTGAAACACTCTTTCGAAAAAATTGATTTTTCTCTTTTAAGCCGATTATCTCCGAAACTATAACAGATAGAAAACTTTTCAAAAATGGAAATTAAATGGCTTCAAAAGTTCTTTGAAATAATGACAAAACGATTCTTTCATTTCTTTTATTTTTAAATATACCCCCGCGATTAATACATTTTTTTCAAAATTTTAAAAATTTTTTATCACCAAATAAGAGGTTATTTTTTTACAAATTTAACCATATATGATAAAGTTATGTTACAATAAACCATTTTTAAGAATTAATTACAAACGCCTCCGTATATACCCTATCCATGCTCATCCGTACTATGTGTGTAAGTAATTATTGTCGAAACAATAAGATATATAAAAAATGTTGTAAGTAAAATTTTTATAGTTTTCTATATGCTTTATATTTGTATATATGTGGGGCAAAATTTGTCAACCGGGCCACCGGCCTGCCCATAATTGTTTTCATCGCAGAAAAACTACCTTGCGCCTAGAGGTAGCTATGGGTAAGAGCTATCCAAAGCTACTGTGTGCAACTTTGCAGAATTCAATGTGGCGGTACCAAAATGGCGACCAAAACATCTGAAATCCATGAACGGCTTCAATGAAATTATTAGAAAACGAAAAAACCACGAATCAGTAGCTGGGTGATCGAAATTTGGGATGGTAATTTAATATGGTGGTCAGAAACTGCATTTACGCACCGCAAACTACTGACAATTGACCAGATCCACTTGAAAATGGTTGTGCGGGTAGTTCATGGACTGTATATATGACAAATTTGATCCCAAAGAAGCAAAATCCAAAATGGCGATGATCGAAATCCAGGATGGTAATCCAATACGACGGCCGATCCACTCCGTATTGTAAATCACTGGAAATTCAGTAGAACTAAAAAATGATTGCGTGGATGATTTTGGGACTGCTTACGAGTCTGAAAAAGCTTTCGACCCGAGGTGCACACAATATTTTTCACAACATTTTTACGGAAAGTTTGACCTCCATGCCTAGAGAGGGGCGAAAGTGGTCAACTTCACGCCAAGGTGGCCATAGCGAGCGGAAAGTTACCACTTTCCTCCCTAGGGAGGAAAGTAGCAACTTTCCTCCTTGTTTAGCGGGTGGAAAGTGAACACTTTTCGCCGGCTATGGCCGCCCTGGAGTAAAATTGACCACTCGCCCCTCTCTAGGCATGGAGGTCAAACTTTCCGTAAAAATGTTGT
>NW_020210114.1:0-4881 GCF_003070985.1 Temnothorax curvispinosus
AGAATACGTGGTATATCATACGGATGAAAAACTTGTGGGACATGCAAGCGTCCTCGAGTATGACGCATGGAAAGCGTTCTCCGAAAGCTCATCATTGGTCTGAGCGCATTGTTCGGCAGATCGAGACGCGTAGGATGATGAAGTGGGAGGGACGGGCGATGTTATGTGTGCATGCATGTAACGGCTGAGAGCAATGCTGTAACGTGTTACAGTCATTTGGAGAATGCCATAATGTCACGTGGCCAATTTGTGTCCCGGCTAGGATTCGAGCGGAATCGCGAACTCTCGCGTGGCCTCCATTGCGACGAAAAGGTCACCCGTCGATTGTTGCAACAACGCAATCGACCAGATGCATTGAAGCTAAACGGACTGATCGGAAACATCCAAACAGATCGCTGATAATGGCGCGTTACGAGTGGACATGACAAAAGAAAGATTAGGGAACTGTAGAAAAATATACTGCGCTTCATGCCGGATATATTCTGTATATTGTACTACGTCAATTTGGAAAATTGATATACATACTATTAAACATTTTTAATTTTATAAAAATATTATTTAACGGAATTTAATTTTATTATCATTAAGTTTAAAAGATTGTACAGCGAGCACTTTTTTATAATTTATCTGAACATGTAGCTTGCATTGAGGTTGAGCGTATACATATTCGTAGTAATAGTAGCTAGTGATAAAAAGAAATAATTTCAATAAATACAATTAAACGATCAAAGATTAGATTAATCGAAAATTCCGATTATATATATTTGCGAACTGCGAATATGTGTTTGCTGTTAATTACCATATGTGTCATATACATAAACATGCGGTTAAATGCCGTATGTGATAACTCTCGTCGCTTATGAAATGACGCACATTGCCATTGCACTAGATAAGACGTTGTATCTCAATTACTATCTTTCGGCATAGTAGTTAGATAATTAGTATTTGTTAGCCAATCTCCAGCTAGGATCTAAATCCACAGTGATATTTGACATAACATCCGAATGGATTTTTCCTTATCAAAAGTTGTATGCAAAATTTTATCTAGATACGCAGTAAATAACTCGACAAATAAAATTAAATGCCGAAATTTTATTTGTCGAATAATTTATAGCGCGCGTATCTAGATAAAAATGTAAGCGGAAAAATCTGATAGTTGTGTGTGCTCATTTATGCGCGACAAGTTAAGTGTAAATACAGATTAAAAAAAGCACGTTCCAAACACCCTCAATGATGGAATGCTGCTATTTTTGTACAAACGTTTTTTTAGAGCATTTGGGTGGGCGAGATTCATGAAACATTCCTTGTTTTCGATAAACGATACTTCCGCATAAGAGGAACGTTTTATTGGAGAACTTGCAGGGGAAATCAAACCGCTTTCATTATATCCGAAAGGTCACTCATTGATTGCTAAAACGTCAAATAAAATAGACGGTCAGGTAACCAACAAGAGGGATCGAGTGTTTCCTTTTTCAAGCAAAAAAATTTAATTTGATATCAAGTGAACGTATATTGATCGATTGAACGTATATCACTCTTGAAACCCTATCTGTAAAAATTTTAATTAGAAACAGCTTCCAAAAAATGTCAAGTAGATGCGTTTGAAGAGTCACTTTCAATCTTGCATATTACGAAGAGTTTTGCTAGTCAAATAAATTCGGAGACTTAATATTAGTCATATCAATATGTTTACATAAACACATTAAACATCTATCTTAAAAACTATTTTAAATAATCGGTTAATTTTCTATTAATTTTATTAAAACATTCTTTTTTTATTAAGACCAGAAAACGAGAAATTTATTTATTTATTAATTACTAAAACGTCAAAGTATATGTATATTTAAGTGACAAGAAATTAATACAATGGAGTAGTAAAAATGTAGATTGAAATGAGTTATACTTATCTAGATGGATATTTAAAATGTTGAATCAATAATTACTTTTAAATAATAAAACTCTCAAATGAACGTTTCTATCATTTATACATTTATTAGAGAGTTCTAAAGAATTGCAATTGACAGTAAATTACAAGTGTTTTCTCTTTAAATTAGTTTAACATTAATATTTATTAATCTATTTATATTACTCAAATACTCAAATCGAAAGAATAATCTTTATAAGTTTCATGTATGAATGATTGAAAGTAAAAATGATATAGGTCAAGTTTGATACGATCTAAGATATTTCATGTTTTTTTTCCATCTGGAATATTGAAAAACATAGCGAAGTGTATTATGAAAAATTGTTGGTTCCATATATTGCTATTACATTTAGAGATAGCAGTGCCGCATATGACGAATGATACATGTTGCTATGAGATACAGGGTCGCAAATAAAAATGGCAAAGATATCAATTTGCGTCACTTTTACTTTCGTGCTTTTATTTCTTCTTGGTGCGAAAAGATATTTGTGGCTTATGTTGTGTGTTTATTGTAGTGGAAACTTGGCATGTCAATTTTGCAATTTATCATGTCGGAAAGAGGATTTCTTATCCGCAGACCAACTTTCGACGATAGCTTCGATGACTTAGTTCGGCTAAGTACAGAAAAAAAGTTCGACTCTCGGCCGGAATTAGGTCGTGAGCATGATCTAAAAGCCCAACCACTAATCAATACAGCAAGGCCATGCTCAAATTGTTAATTAAAGCGATACAAATCAGTGTCGTTGCAATAGAGAGCTATATATATATTCAATATTTATATAGAATAAATCTTTGCATAGCAAATCTGATATACATATACACTGATGGCGCTGGAAAGTAATTAGATATCGAATATAATTGTGCGCACATTATAAAGTAGGATATCGCAATACTGATATCGTAAAATACAATTAAATATAGGAGAATATCAGGTGACGCTTATGAAATAATGATATGGGGGAGTGAGTAAATGAGAACCAACATTCTATTTTGATAATGACAGATTAAAGAAGAACTTGTGTCGCAAAAATTTTTGTAAAATTAAAAATTAACATTTTTCTTTATTTTTACTTAACAATTTGAAGTTTGATATATAGTATTTTACAATTTAAAGATCGAATAAGTCTGAGCGATTCTTATTTCTGTAGTAAATTTGAATAAAGCAGTATAATACAACATTTACACAGCAATGAGTTTTCACGGTATATTTTTTATTAAAAGGAAGAAAACGAACTTTTTTTCAAGCAGTCGTAACGAGTTTACTTCTGTTCTTTTAATTTGTTCCGGCATTTTAGACACGAAAAACGCGTCCCGGAATGTTGCATAATCCATGCGGAAGTACTGTTAACGGCATCTTCCGAAGGAGAAATTGGCGTTTGTGCTTAAGAGCGCAAGCGTTTTTAAAGTGCTATATAGCTATAGTTCACAATTTCGAATAAAGATGGAAGAATTAGATTTATCCTCTTAACTTATATTTGTTCATAGCTCCTCGCTTATTTATTGCCTGATTCATGCCAAATTGATATAAAAATAATAATTTAAAATTATATGTATATACATATGTAATTATATATATCTAGTTAGGGTATAAACTCGGGTATGATGGCCATACGGAAAAGATGGCCCATGGCTGTAATTTCTCCAATAATGGCTAAACAGTGCATTTTTGTAGTCATTCTCAAAGATAATCAATATTTACAGTAGTTTATGTGCGTACACTATTTGAAATAACAATATTGTGAATATTATATCATATTTTTACTTTCGACTGCCTGCAAAGTTTTTCATGTGTCCGCTAAAAGCTGCTATAACATTAAATAAATTATAGTTAAGCTGCCGTAATCAACGTTACACACATAATTAAGCTATGTAAATTGTAATTTGACCTATAATTTGTATTTCTATTTTTCACTATTTATTTAAAAATACTATGGTTATCTTTTCTGCTATGGCCATCTTTTCCTTAAAAGTCAGATATAAGATGGCCAATGCATACGTTGTAATACTTTGATAATATAAAATTTATGTTAAGTGTTTTTTTCTTAATTTCGATAGTTTTACGTACTTTAAGCTTCAGTGAAGGAATATACCAAACACTGTTAAAATATAACAAAAATAAATGTATGTTCATTGCATTTTAAAAAACTATGGCCATCTTACCCGAGTTTACCCTATATAATATATTTTCTAACTGCAGTGTCCGGTGCATCACAATTTGCTCACACTTCTCTGCCTCTTTTCTGCCAAACGAAGCGAAGGTGAAATTTTTCACGTTCCCAGATTTCTGAATTTTATTCATTTCGTGAGCAAATTCAATTTACCACGGAGCGTATCGAATGTAAATCCCGGCGGCAAGTTTGCGCGGCGCGAGTAAGCACAACGTGGCCCAATTAAGGCAAGTCGGTCGAAAAAAAGGGGGAAACGAGAAATTTCGGCAGATTGGAATATCGGGGCAAATTCCTTTCGCGTGTGTATGCAATCTATTAAAACGGCGGACTATTCGAGTGCCCCGGATGGTGGAGGGACGAGCGCGAACTTTTCTAGTAATTAATCGGCCCCCGATATTTCGTTCCTTCCCTCGACATCCTCGACCTCGTCGATTAATCTTATTTGCGATCGGCAAACCAACTGGCACAAGTCTATTGTATTTTTGACGGAGCACGCTTTTTAATCGGCACCAGCTTGGGAAACTTTGCCGTAACTTCACCGAGGAGGGACTATTACCGTTCTCGGAATAATGCCAGGGGTTTCCGTCACACGGGTCACCACCGACGAGATCTATATTAACGCTGGGCGAAGTTAGCCACTCGATTATTCAGACCGCCGCGCCACCGCGAAGGAAACTTAAGGTGACTGAAAAGAAGTCGCTAATTAATTAGAGGGATTCGAACGTGAAGTATCGCGAACTAACAGTGACGTCAGTTACCCCGGATTTTATTTTCTCCCTAAGTGATATA
>NW_020210115.1:0-4216 GCF_003070985.1 Temnothorax curvispinosus
ATACGGACGGTCCGGTACCGACACGGTCACGATTAGATGTGAACATTTCCCTATTAAATCCTATTGTCTAATTTTTCTGTCCGTGCACGGTACGGGTACGGCACGGTCATGTTTGAATTGACCTTAATGCTCTGGTATTATATAACTTGGTAATTGAGTTGTAACATCCAAATCGGAACTTTGACAAGTGGTTAAGATGCTTAATAATGTCAATATGTGCACAATTAAAATCGACATTATGACAATTTCTATTTCATGTAGATATCTGTAAAGACGTTACATTCTTGACCTATTTTTGGACTCGATGAATTTTATAAATAATATTGAACCACGTTTGTGTTATGCTTATATATCTTCTGTGTAATCATATATTTTAAACACTATGTTATATTTTCAAAACAAGACACATAGGTGTATTATATTTTTAATGTAACATACCTTATTAATTAAAATTATGTTGAGTTTTAAGAGCAATTCTCAGTAGCTATTAACTTTGGTAAATATATCTCACAACGAGTTTTGCTAGAAATATTCAATCGCGATTCTGCTACCACGAGAGATCATCGAGAACTGAACCTAACGACATCTGATTTCACATCAGTAAGTATGTAGCATAGCGTAACAAAAACAGGTAAGGTCATTACGTGTCTATCACGTGCTCGACGAATGAAATAATATACCCAAAATTATAAAGACTTATATGTATCAAAAATTTAAATAAAACAGTAAGTTTTACACAGTACATATAAAATAATCAAAAATGAGTACTCGACGGTATATGTATATACCTACCAATGCCAAAACTACTATTAATAAAATACAACTTCCGATGGCGTAATAAAACTTCAGCAATTATATATGAAATCAACTGAAATAGTTGGAAATAAAGTATTTTGACGTTAAACTTATGATACAAATAGATACAAGATATTTTCTATATTTAGTCTGATTATCTTCTAAAGAAACGTTTACATTGGAATAATTTTCCGTATAAAATAATTGAAAGAAGTAGAACGTTACATGTCCATGCAAATGCCGTTGTAAGTTTATTAGATGGATAGAGCACTATGAAGAAATTGTTATTTTGATCGAGGAACGACTCAAATTTAATATTTATTAGAAACATTGTAATGAAAACTTTGCGAGCAGAAGTTATATAAGTTTAGCTTTTATACCGTGAAGGAATGGTATTGCGTTTGACAAGTCGACTCAAAGCTTTATACAAATTAATCTCAAAACTTTATAAATGATCTTGATTTAAATTTTACGGAACTTTTTATTGACGATTTAAAAATTCCACGCACGCCTCTTATTGATTAAAATCTCGTAAACAAAACTTACATTCAAAGATTTACAAGCACTTTTCTATCTATAATACTCCTGTAAGTTTTTGATTGCGATTATACCAATTTATACCGAATAAAATTCGTGGAGTGTGATTTACTACGAAATCTTGAAATCTGTTACGTAGAAAGTGATGCATATTTCTTGCGTTTCAATTCTTATACGTTTAAATACAAAGACATTTTATCCTTCAACGATATTTTACACAATGCCTATAACTTTATTAAAATTATGCAACGTAAATGTGAACATTGCAGACATAATAGTTTTTCATGAACGAGACAAGCCGGCAGTAAGAAAAAGAAAGAGTGTGCGCGTTCTGTGTATTGCTTAGGTTGTTCATTTTATTACACATTTCCATATTAAATTTCTAAGAAAATAAAAAGTTGATTTAAAAAATTACAATAACATAAATAGCGAAAAACAAAATTAATATATTGTGCTGTGCGTGTTTTGTGTGCGCACAAGCATGTATTCAATAGCAAAACTAATTGATTAATGATAGGAAAAAATTTTATTATAGATCATGAATAATTAACCGATGTCAGAGCTTCCTTAGTATGTATATTAATACATTCTTTCAGTTAGCGTGCTTTGTAAGTTTACCTTTTTCAGCTAATTAGACGATGTTCCATATTACGTAGTAAGTTTTACTTATTTATAAGTTATTTTATTATTACTAATTATTACTTAATTATAACTAATTAGTTATTTAATTATCTATAATCCACACAATTTCACAGTCAAAATTATAACGTTATTATAAATATATTGATTCAATAATATTTATATAAAACTTAAAGGCCTCTGCACAATGAAAAATGTAGGGAACGACCCTGGTGAAAATAGAGGGCTTCTCGGAGCGTCAAAGAAGGGCAAATAAAGAGAAGTTTAATAAATCTCGTTAAATCTCATTTATTAGTTTAATTAAATAAAAAATCGGCGTTAACGTTACTGGTGTTTAGAAGTATGAGAGATTCCATTTTTATCATAATAATTAAATGTCAAAAATTTTTATTCAGAAATGATCTTTTTCAGCTTTAAAATGTATAAAAGACTAAAATATTAATGTAAAAGTGATTTGGTCTTTGTAAGTCTAAAGGGTAGGAAATTCAAAATGGCGGATGTGAAACTTTAATAATTTATAACTCGAGAACGGTAAGAGATAAAAAAATGGGGTTTCTTTTGTTGTGTTCAGATAATTAAAGGCATTATTTTAGGTTGTTTAAAATTTCTGTGTTTTATGGATTTCCATAATTTTTAATTATATCTCGGAATTAAGAAGAGATATGATGTGGGAGTTTTTGTGAGGTTACTTGACATGCTCTGCTGAGTATCTGCAGTGATTTTATTTATCATCTTTAATAATATTTTTATGATAAATTTTATTGTTAATTAGTTTATTTTGAGAGATACAATAATGGTTTATAATCAAAAGTTATTTGACTTTTTGTGATAGTTCTAGTAATCACACTAACTAGGTCTGTTAATAATATAATTTATTTGTTTATAACAATCATGTTTGAAAAAATGCTAATGAGATAATTACTATTTTAGCGTGATAATGTTTCTTAGGCATAAAAGGTTATGTTCTTATGAATAATCTACTTTTAATTAATTAATTTATATTTTATTTTAATTTTCTGAGTTTATTCTTATGGATCATGTATTTATTCGTGTGTTGAATTGAATTTATATTGCATAAAAGATCTCATAAAGCTTGTAATATTCATTTACGATCAATTTTAGTAATTCTGGGGAATTTTAACAAGCAATTGTCCAAAAGTTTATAGTGTGATTCATGCAAATGGGGCTTAAGCTTGAAAGGGTACCTTAAGGCAGCCATGTTCTCTAGGCTTATGTCTACTGCTTTAAGAACGCGTGTTCGCATCAGCTGAGTGATTGTTGTGACAGTTATTTTAAAGAATGATTGTTATATTATAATGTTGTTTTCAGATGCTGGGGACTTCTAGCAATGAAGGTAGAAAATCGAAAAATTTATGCGGGTGGAATATAGCGGTGATTATACCGTCAGACGTGACACCCCCAGCCGCGGCCCAGGGAGAGCGCTCGTGGTCACACCCCCGTAGGGGAGCAACCCAAGCCCCCCCCGAGCCACCGCGTCCTCCTCCCTCCAGCCAGGAACTAGGGGACCCAACCCCCAAAAAGTCAGGCCCCCCAGCCCCCGGCCTCTCACCGACCGCAGGAGTGAAGCGGCCCTTAAACCACTCCCCCCCCTAAGCCCGCCTCCTCCGAGGACCCGGGCCACGAACCTTGTTCCCAACCCGAGCCCTCCCGGCGACCCGAGGAAGCGCAAGTGGGGGAAATCCCTTAGGGAATCCCCCCGAGCCCCTCCGGACCGCCGAATCACTGTCATCTAGAGACAGCCGAGGAAGAGTGACCCCTAGAGGTCGACTCATCCTCAGCCATCTCAACCTCCGAACAGGTCGAGACCTGTCCGGAGGGCAGAGGAGGAGGAGGAGCCGCCGTTTTCGGCGGCCCTCGTCCCCTCTTTCCTCCCTTGTGAGCGCAGCCCGCCCCCCCCCATCAAATGCCCAGCAGGCAACCTCGAGTCCGCACAGAGCGGACATCTCGGGGCCGCCGCAGGACACTCTCTGGCCCGGTGGCCGCTTACACCGCAGCGATAACAGAGGCCGCTGCGGTCCACCGGGGAGGTGCACAGGGCCCCGACGTGTCCCACGTCGAGGCACCTGTAGCACCTGAGGGGGCGAGCTCGAAGCAGCCCAATTTTTGGGCTACTCTAACCCACCTTTAATCCTCTTTTCATGATTTTGTTCGCGGCGCCCACCGGACACCGCGCCCATGTCACACCCATTCCCTGAGGGCGACGGACTATCTCCCCGACAGTCAC
>NW_020210116.1:0-1754 GCF_003070985.1 Temnothorax curvispinosus
ATATGAAAATTAATAAAGTCGAAGTTGACCGGCTAAGTTACCGGAGCTCGCTTCAACCTCCTGCAGGCGTACTGTCAATCTTCAAAAAGATACCGAAAATTTACCGGGCTGTTTACGATCGTATTATTAATGCTGCCTAATCTATGCTTATTGACCGCTGTTTAGTTATTTTAAGAACCCGCTATTTTGCTTTATTGGCGTGTTATTGCCATATCTGAGTTTTATTATTGTGACTTTGACTGTGGTAACGTTTGGACGCATTTGACAAGATGGTCGGTTTCATCTATCTCTTAACTAATTGTATCTTTTACTTTTGCTTTGTCGACGCATAAAACTTATAAGTCATTTTTGGCATCCTTTTCGCTATGTTTCATGTCTTTATACATCTCTGTATTATAATTACCTTTTCAGCTTTATGAAGCATGATGTATTTTGGGAATTATATTAAGCGACATAGGATGTATATACGTGGAGTGCTGGCAATAATTATTGTTATATTCCTTACTTGAAAAGGGCCAGATGTTGGCCGAAACGTTGTGAGATATTATAAAGGAGAAATTTTGGCCAGTTGGGTCGCTCAAATATATTTTTTTATAGAGGAAGTTTGGAAATTCTGAACCACCCGGCCTATAAGTCTTTTTCAATATAACTATATTAAAGATAGCTGAACTTTGTTTACGCTGAGTTGTAATGCCGAATGTTTGTTATAACGTGTTTCTAACCAATTTCGTTTAATTTATTATAGTGAGTTTAATATATGTTTATAATAGTAAAATTTTTGAAGGTAGATTTTTGTCAGGTAATTTAAACCATGTCGGGCAAGGCAAACCACTTTATTAATCTTACAAAAAAATAATTTTTATCGTGTTTTAAAGCGTTAATAATAAGTATTTAAGGTGTTAATAATAAAATAGTCTATAATAATTATATTATTATGAGTGACTGTGGTCAATCGCAACGTGGTTAAACGGAAGTCGGGACACTCCCATTCTTCTTACCCTTCAGTCTTCAACCCCGCGAAAATTCGCTTTCCATCCAGATATTCCTACGTCTATAACATAAATAATTCATGTAAATATACTATAATTCATATAAATATACTATAATCACGGAGATTACAGTATATATGTCTGTATATATACTAATTTGTAATTTACAGCACAATTCTAACTAATTGTTTTATTTGCACTCTGAAGTGACGCAAATAAAAATTTTGAGTAAAACTGTCTATCGAAATTGAAGTCAATCATCTATCGACGTCTGACGTTTTCTTTTTTTTTTAAGACACACGAGAAAATTTAAAGTTTCTTTGGACATTATATGGAACCAGTCGTTAAAAGTTCCCGTTTCCGTTTGTAAATTATCACGTGAAACGTTTCCAAGTTATTTATCGCAAGATGAATATCGAATATGATGGATCCTTAATAATTTTGGGCGAGGCTCCAACCGAATAAACAGGTACGATATGTCGCTAGGTTCGATCAAAGTCCGTAGATATAGATGCGACGACAGATAAGGTCGTCGCATTCACTTCAAGCTATTTGGACCGAAAATGGCGACAATAATAAAAAAAAAATTGTTTTCGACATTTGAAAATTATTTTTAGTGCGGTTTTTGCAATTTTTTGCACAGCAGGCTGGCATTGCAACTTTTTATCTTAAACTCTTCAACTGCTGCTTGCAACCACTTAATTGCAATGTAATTCACGCACACAATGTATACCTATTCACTGACACTGACTTGTGAGTGAGTAA
>NW_020210117.1:0-518 GCF_003070985.1 Temnothorax curvispinosus
GCAGAAAGAAAGATCAGTGATCCTAACGAATAGGAAGCTCTGGATAGATGGGAAGAAGGTGAAATGGGATGAGGAGAGAGGTACATGAAGGAGGATCTGAAGGCTTTTTACGAGAAAAAGATATTATTGAATATAAATATTATAAATGTTATTGAATTGTTGTAACTACTTTCTACAAATCCATATATTTTATTTTTGCATCGTATTATTGATTTTATTGTTAATAATAAAAATATTATTAATGTATGTATATCCATATAAATATATATATACATATATATATATATATAAGCAATTCTTAATATTTTGTATGCACAACAATAAATAAATTAAATAAGAAATAACTTGGTCGAAATATGTTGATATTTATTGTAATATAATTACTTATTTCTGAAAATAAATATTATTTCTATGAGAGTCGTAAATATTATTTTTATTTCTCAAGATATTGTTTGTACGTGTGGTGTGTGTGTGTGCGTGTGCGTGTGCGTGTGCGTGTGCGTGTGCGTGTGCGTGTG
>NW_020210117.1:528-1331 GCF_003070985.1 Temnothorax curvispinosus
GTGTGCGTGTGCGTGTGCGTGTGCGTGTGCGTGTGCGTGTGCGTGTGTGTGTGTGTGTGTGTGATAGATTTCTTTCTATAGACGGCATAAAAAAATCAAATAATATTATGAGCACGAAAAAATATACACGAAGTATTTATTTTGAGAATCAGAAATATTAATATGGCGGTAGGCCAAAATTCGTGCGAGATGGCGATGTTCGTTAGAGATATTTGGGGGCCCTGAGAAGGGCCGTTTGTGTTATGTGGCCCTGAAAAGGGCCGGTTGGTTTCTCCTTAGGAGGCTGGCAGGCGTTCACTCCAGACCAGGCACGGCTGCGTCTTGGTACGGTGGAGTGGCTGTCGATCTCCCCACGCTCCGGGCTTCCTCCACGCCGGCGGTGTGCCGGGCGGTGTGTAAGTCCCCGGCTCGGCTAAGTCCGGATCCTCCGTCTGCGTGGCCTGGTCCTCAAGGCTCGGGGCGCACGCCTGAGTTCCCTTTTCCTCGGTGGGCGCCTCCCACTCGCTGTCCGTCTGCGTCTCTATGCAGCTAATCGAGGGCCGTACTTCTAGTCCCCTGTGGACCCGTGTCGGTGGTACGGTCTGCGTCCCCTGGTGGCGGAGGTCTCCGGGAGATCGCGGTAACGGAGACAGGAGCGGCGGGACCGTGTACCTTGGAGACGTGTAGCGGCGGAGGCGTATGTCCCACGTAGTCAGGAGAGCCCGTGGAGGTCGAGTGAGAGGCCGTGACGGTGATTCGAGCCGAATCAATTTCCACGCGGCAGGTTGCTGTTCCTGCGGCTGCACGGGCTGATGTGTCGGCAG
>NW_020210118.1:0-2367 GCF_003070985.1 Temnothorax curvispinosus
ATTTTTAAGTATGACGTTGGATATATCGGTCATTTCTGATACGTTTATGATATACCTTTAGATGTTATTAAAAGCATTTGCTGATACGAATTTTGACTTTAACATATCATTTTGTAACAAATTGTTCTTATTAGATTTTATATGCATTCTCTAAGTATACTATTTATTGTATTCAATAGGATGATCTAATGATTTCTTTTTATTGGAATCTATGAGATAATTCCGATTGAGTGAAAAGATATCTTGTCTTGTGTTTATTGGTTTTTCTCATAATTATCTACTTGATAAGATGCTAAAGAGCAATGTATTTTGAACGAATTCAGCGCTTGTGCTCATAATCTTAATCGATTGCTATTGGTTGCTATATGGCAGTATTCGTATTTGCAAAAGTACTTTCTATCTGCATGTATCGGTGAGTATCCGAACATACGCTAGTCTGTTTTTATGTGCTGTTGCTAAGCAATATTTTATTCATTAGACTGTCGGATTTTTCGCGTATGCCGTCCGGTGACAAAAAAAATATATTCAGTTGAAGTTTAAAGCGCAGTTTCTTAGTTAAAGAAAAAGTAAAATAAGTGTGTGTGTGAGGTGCGCGTATTGTGTGTGACTCCACGGTGGGCTACCGCACGGCCGGCGAAGTTTGCGGCACTTTGGCGCCGACGGAATTGCGATTCGTCGTCGTCGCTGCGAAATTAGAAAAAGGTAAGCATCTTTTTACATCTCATTATTTGCTTTCTCTACTTTCTCTCTCTCGCGCTCTGTAGTTTTTCTTGCTCTCTCGCTTTCTTGCTCTATCGTCGTCTCACTCTCACGTGTACGCAAACATTATCCTCAATTGCGAACAGATATCGTCAGACTCCGATACGGACGGATAGAAACAGATAGGTTCGTACTTAAAGAATTTGAAAAACTGGTGTCATCTTGAAAAATCCAATGTAAACTAATACTTAATTAACCCGTATTTACTGATACAAACTAGAGTGAGGTTTTCACAAAGCACAAATGCATACCGATTGGTGCAGATAAAAAATTGTTTGTAAATACGGATAAATCGTCGAATGACTAATTTTCGACCCGAGAATCCATATAGCGACCGATTGAAGGCAGTTTCATCTAGAAAAGTGACTGCATTGGAAAAATCCGATGTAAACAGACACTTATTTAACCGTATTTACTGATAAGAATCGAAGCCTTGTATTGAGGTCGAACTTTTCACAATACGAATATGTGCATATAAAAAGTACTTTGCAGATACGGATTCACGCTCTTTGAACCAAAGATACTTTTTAAATATGACAGTCCATATACAGAATGATTGCTGCCGAAATCTGATTAAAACATATACGTTCCTCTATAATCTCTATATATTGATCGTGTTGTAAGTCCTGATAAAATCCTAGCTTGTAAGTGCAAGTTTATTCCGATTGAGTTCAATAAAAAATTTAAATTTTAAGGTATGTGCAATTGCTGATTAAAAACAATCAAGTCATTAAAATTATTTGCAATTGCAGATAAAAAACGACCAAAGTTTGAAGAATATCTGCAATCTCAGATTGACCTGCGTCGAGTCTCTTTGGAGTTCTATCTGTTTGTATGAGTTGTGATAGATATATATAAAATTTGAGGTAATTATACAGTAATAGGGACCACCCTCCGATGACCTTGACCTTGACATATGTTGTTAAGGTCACCCTCCTGAGTGACCTTCGGAAGGTTTTAGCCGTCGCTCGTTATTCGTTAAAAAGTTATTAACAAAAAAAGTTTCGAAAATATAGCAGCTATTTTGAGTATTCGAAGGCATAAATAACTAATATATACGTGTGTGTGCCCTGTTTTAAAGAAAATCACAACTTCTATAAAGCAGGACATACACACATGTGTGTGTGCCCTGCTTTAAAAAAATTACAATTTCCATAAAGCAGGACATACACACATGTGTGTGTGCCCTGCTTTAAAGAAAATCACAACTTCTATAGTTATAGTTATTGAGAGGCATAAACGACTAATATTACGTCTTTTTTTTAAAGCAGAGAATACTTACATGGGTTAGATGACGCGCTTTAAACAGTTGAATACTTTTAAAGCGCGTCATCTAACCCATGTGGCATCTCGCATATTAACTTTCTACGCATGAAAAGTTCACGCATACATTTTCCACGCGAACCGAGGTTCACGCACACCCCCCCTGCTTTCGGGGGAGGTGCGGCAGCCCCGAAATAGTTCACGCATACACTTTTCACGCGAACCGTGGTTCACGCACACCCCCCCCTGCTTTCGGGCCGGCCCGAACGTGAACCTCGGTTCGCGTGAAAAGTGTATGCGTGAACTATTTCGGGGCTACCGCATCTCCCCCGAAAGCAGGGGGGG
>NW_020210118.1:2467-4750 GCF_003070985.1 Temnothorax curvispinosus
CGGTTCGCGTGAAAAGTGTATGCGTGAACTATTTCGGGGCTACCGCATCTCCCCCGAAAGCATGGGGGGGGGGTGTGCGTGAACCTCGGTTCGCGTAAAAAGTGTATGCGTGAACTATTTCGGGGCTACCGCACCTCCCCCGAAAGCACGGGAGGGGGGTGTGCGTGAACCTCGATTTGCGTGAAAAGTGTATGCGTATTAGTTATTTATGCCTTCCAATACTCAAAATATAGCTGCTATATTTTCGAAACTTTTTTTGTTAATAACTTTTTAACGAATAACGAGCGACGGCTAAAACCTTCCGAAGGTCACTCAGGAGGGTGACCTTGACAACATATGTCAAGGTCAAGGTCATCGGAGGGTGGTCCCTATTACTGTATAATTACCAAATTTGATTGAATCAACAAATTCCAAAAATCATCAATTCTATCAGAAGTTATGAGAGATTCCAAGGACAAAAACACATTATTTTCAGATAGAATATATTTTTTTTATCAGTTTCTATCGGTTCTTTGCAACAGGGCTAGTCCAGAATTCCAAAGAGCAGCAGAAATTATGAATATTGAATTTGTGCAATTCCACGGCAATTTCTTTAATAAAGAAAAATATATATTTGATAAGTTAACAGACATAGTATGTACAAAAATTGGCAATAGTTTTCCCAGAAAAGTAATTGCATGCCTTGTACGTACTCGAACATATATTCGATTAAGAGTAATAAATAAGGAAATTGCCGACAGTAATTTGATTAAAAAGAGAGGCAAAAAGACATAAAATATGCAATAAGAAAAATATTAATATGCAATAGACGCTATAATATAGGAAAAATATATTTTGTAGATTCTCAGGTACCAACTGTTAATTTGAAATCTATATGCATAATTTATGCTGAGTCAAGAAAAAAATTGATATAATATAAAAAATAACTTATAACTTGACTCAGGTAAAATTATGAATTATAATCATTTATCTGTATCTGAACAATACGTATGCTAATAAGAAAATATGAGATTCGGAGAAAACTGGCAGTAGTATAGAATAATACGTATTGTTCTCAATTAAAAATTCTGACGCTTATATTTATGGATTTTATTTTCTAGGATATCATGCCATACGTGATTTTGGAACAAGGCAATTGAATCCACTCCAAAAAGAGAAGTTTGAACCACTAAAACAATTAATACATTTCGTTTATTTATTTCCTTTAGTAAAGTAATATGTTTATTATATGTATATATAAAATAAGAATATATATATAATATATTTATAAAAATGGACAATAATTTTTCTTATTGCGAGAATCATTTTTTACTCATTTTTTATTATTTCAGGTTTTTATTATTTATATATTGTACTTTATTGCAAATCTTAATTTTACATTTATTTTATTCATGTAATTATATTTTATTTATGTCATGTCATTAATTTTGTATTCAAATTTTGCGGGTGCATTTGGACCCAAATGTGATTGGTTGTTCCATCAAGCCACCGCCATTATGCGCAATGTTTCACCTGTCTTATTACACCATGGTTGCAATAACCAAGCCCGACAGGGCGTTCTATCCTTGTTGGTCGTAATGACCAAGACCGACAGGGCGTTCAGTAATTGTTGGTCGCAATGACCAAGCCCGTCAGGGCGTTCTCGAATCCTCGTAATGGCGTTCTTGTTTACAAACGTCCTTCCTTCTACAGCTCCGGTAACTTAGCCGGTCAACTTCGACTTTATTAATTTAATATTTTTTTATCGTTTGTTGGTCGTTTGTTGGTGATTGTTGGTCTAATTACAACGTTTGTTGGTTCTTAATTTTTTTTTAAATTTAAGAAGAAAAATTAGCAATAAGTTAGCCGGAAAAATTTTATTTTTAATTTCAAAAAAGCCTAATCGATGCGTAATCGTTTGCTGATGATTGTTGGTCTAATTTTAGCGTTTGTTGGTTTATTATTAGTCTTAAAAACGAAAAAAAACGAAAAATTATCTCACATATTAAAGTAATCGAAGATTGGTTTATTTGCCTACGACTTAATTAAGCTTTATTTCTATCAATTTAAGGCTAACATCTATAAAACTGCCATATGAATACGGGCCTTAACATCGGCAGAAAATCGCGAAAAGATAAAGAAACATGGTGATTCGTGGGAAGCACACACACACATACACAACGGGGGGGTGCGAGGGGGGGGGCCGAAGGCCCCCTCTCCCCCGCACCCACCCCGCCGGTAGGCTGCGTGGACCTCGCTTTACAACATAAAGTACATGCTAAGTTGTAAAACGAAATTATAAAG
>NW_020210119.1:0-350 GCF_003070985.1 Temnothorax curvispinosus
GCAGCCATTCGTACCGCCTCTGCCCACAAATATTTTGGCAAATGTCGGCCATACAACATTGAGCGGATCATTTCATTAATTGTCCGGATGTCTCTTTCCGCTTTGCCATTTTGTTCTGGGTTGTAGGGAGCAGAAGTTTGATGTTCAATTCCTCGAGCTTTTAGGAACTTTCTAAAGTGGTCGTTCACATATTCTCGTCCATTATCAGTCTTCAGTACCTTAATCTCCTGTTTAAACCAATTTCGTACAATATTTGCATATTCAACAAATTTTTCGAATACATCTGCTTTACTTGGTACCGCATATATGTGTCGATACTCACTCGCATCATCCTTAAATACTACATAGTA
>NW_020210119.1:450-2417 GCF_003070985.1 Temnothorax curvispinosus
CGTTTTGCCTTACCAAAAATGCATGCTTCACATTCAAAGTTCTGCAAATCTTCTTCGCAGATTCCAACAGAAGGATTTTCTTTCACCAGTTTCTTCATTGTAGACAAGCCAATGTGCCCCAGCTTTTCGTGCCACAATTTCAGCTTATTCACCTTTTCCTCTGCAGTGTTTGCTTCTGCGATAGTCGGTTTTCTAAATAACATAGTATAAAGATTGTTATTTCGTTTTGCAACAGCATATACCTTACCGTTTTTGATCACTTTCATATGTGACTTCTCCGACTCGATTTTATATCCATGATTAGTGCACTGCGAAAAAGAGAAAAGGTTTGTACGTAAATCTGGAACACAGAGAACATTTTCCAAACGACACGGTTTCCATGTGCCATTTACCAGTGCTTCAACCTTTATGTCACCCTTTCCAATAATGGGCACACGACTTTTGTCACCTAATTTGATAAAAGTCATGTCTGCTTTATGCAAGTTCTCGAACATCGCCTTATCACAAGCCATGTGATACGATGCTCCACTGTCAGCTAGCCATACTTGCTCGTCTTCTGAAAGGTTCTCTTCTGCAACGTGTGCACGAGCGAAGAATACAGCATCCATTGTATCCTCTTCTTCTTTCTGTGATTGCTTACTCTTGATGTCTTTTCCGGAGGCGCTAGACTTCTTCTTCTCTTCCTTTTCTTTATCTGCTTTGAATTTGGTGCATTCAAATTTTCTGTGTCCAATTTTCTTACAGTAGAAGCATTTGCCTTCAAATTTACTTTTGACATTTTTACCAGAAAACTTCTTATGTTCTTTACTTTTATGAGTCGAACCAGATCCTGTCGACGTTGCCAATGCTAGAACTTCCTCTTCTTGAGACAAGATCATTTCTTCTGCGGCAATCAATTCAGCTTCTAGGTTAGACAGATTCTTGTCAGCCTTTGGCTTGGAATTCCAGCCAAACAGAAAACCACTGTATTTAACTGTTGGCAATCCTTCAATTATGATATTCTGCAACATACCATCTGAAACTCCTCTGTCACCTGCACTCTCAAGCTGCGCTGCCACGTTTCGAGCCTCCGCTATGTAATCTCTAACCTTTTCACCTGTATTGAGCTTGAGATTGTGAAGCTTCTTCTGCAACATCGTGATCTGTTCTTCTGATTTCTTCTCATACAGATTGCAAACCTTCTCCCACATTTCTTTTGCTGTCTTACAGTGAAGAATGTGTTTAGTAATGAGCCTGTCGACCGTCGATGCAATGCAATAACGAGCTTCGCTATCTTTCTTACGCCAAATTTTCAGTTCAGCCACTTTCGTTTCGTCTTCTGGCTGTCTCAATTCCCCGTTGACGACTTATAGAATCTCTTTCTTCTCAAACAACAGCGACATACTGAATTTCCAAAACTCAAAGTTGTCATTAGTAAGCTTGTCTATTGTGACTATATCTTTATCCGTCATTTTGCTCGTTACCTCTATCGTAATCACGTAGTATCTATCCCGTCGGTCCTTTCCACTCGATGCCTTCTTTGTGTCCTACTGCGCAGTGGAAGCAAGCTGGGCCCATAACCTGTTGTTCCTGTCGAGTCGGTGTGCGATCTTCAATAATTTGAGACACAAATGTAGAGTGGAAATAATACACATTTATTGTGTCCGAAAATACAGTAATATGTGAACGATGCTTAAAAGGGAATTGTAAACTGAAAACTATTAACTGAATGTATTAACGTAAGTATGTGCATCGATCGATCAAGTATTCGAGAAGAAGTAACGTGAAGAACATAAACCATGTATAGTATAGATAAAGAAAAAAGGTAGAAGGGAAGCGGTGCTCTCCATAGCGCCCTCCATTACAGCGCCCTCCCTCGAAGACTCAGAGGACTCATCTCAGTTCACAACATAGGTATTTTAGGTAAATTAGGTATATACTTATAATATATATTGAGTCAATTCCTTCATGTTTATCTGGAGAGATTT
>NW_020210120.1:0-5277 GCF_003070985.1 Temnothorax curvispinosus
ACTTAAGGCATAAAACACTGCCAAGACAGCCATTCTGCTTAGGCCCTAAGCCATTTCGGACATATGGTTATATGAAGTTTTTCCACTGAGCGCGTCACGCGTCGCGTCGTCTGTTGTTAACCAATCTAAACATCCCGTCACAAATAATGTAATAAAATAAGATGTTTTGATTGGTTGCGATGGATGACGCGACGCGTGACGCACTTGTGTGAGAAATCACCCCTTAAAATGTTTTAGAGTACTTAACTACTAGAGTATTTAACCACCCTGTATAAAGAATAATTTTAAATAAAAAAATTTATTTTTAAGTTTAAAAAATCAATCTTCTTTACTCTGTTCATTCAATAATTCAACTTGTGACATTTTGGATGGAAATATCACGAATAGAGACAGTTGAGCTACACTAAGAGTCAAACCAACTGCATTCTGAAACTATAAATATATGTGATGCAATATTAACAATATGTATATAAAATATATAATGTATATAAAAATAATATATGTATATAAAAAATAATATTTTGTGTCTTTTTAAATATTTAAATAACTACATTGCAAAGAATACTTACAATAACAAAAACATTATCAATGATAATACCATACAATAACCACTGAAATGAAACTAGTGTACCCATAAAGATAAGTGGAAATGGAAGGATTTCTGTGTTTTTTGTTTGTATAACCTTTTTCTAAAAAACAATATTTTAATTATGACACTCTCGTGTTAAATATGATTAAAATATATTTAGAGAAATTTAAGCTATGTATAGAAAAAAGATAGAAAAAACTCAAAAAAAGATCTACTCACAAGATGTACAAGAGGAGCTGCAATTAAAAGTAAGAGAAGTACTGTAATCACAATGCCAAATCTGTATTCAACCTTTGTTGGATCTTCTATTTGTGCATAGACAAGAAAAATTACAACAAAGATTGTTACTTTATATGTTAATTTAAGCACTTCATTCTAAAAATAAAAAATATATAATAAACAAAAAATGTCGATCACGTGCAAATCAAATATATTTTAAAATAATATATCAATATCAGAAAAAGTACCGTATTTGGTGCATAACGGTAATATATTATCATATAAATCGTGCTTGTCAATAAACCAAATATATTAGCATTTATCATGTTAGAATCACCTAACATCCAAGCGTGTCGAAGCATCAATATGCATCTAAAAAAATATTTGGTTACATAATCTATAGTTTACTTACTTTCAATTTTTGTAACATTATTATTTTATTACAAATATATAAACGTACAAATATTTAATCTTTACAATTAATTACTAATTGAGAGTACTAAAAAAATATCGTTATATAAATGTATCGCTATATAAATAATATATCGTTATTTATTGTAAAATATGTAAAATTTAGTTAATGCTTTATTTAATTAAATAACTTATATACACAAGATGTTAAATTTCAAACGTAACAGGTTGAATACCTTGATAACTAAATAAAATATCAAGATCCGATTTTTTTTAAAGTTGTATTGTTTCAAGGCGGACAAATTTCGATAACAAAAAAATTGATCTTAGGTGGAAGCGTTAAGGTCAAATGAAGCAATACAACCTAAAAAAGCCGGACCTCGATATTTTATTTATATAGTTATCGAGATATTCGACCTGTTACGTTTGAAATGTAACACCCTGTGTGTGTGTGTGTGTGTGTGTGTGTGTGTGTGTGTATATATAATTTATACGTATACTTACATTGCTATGCCACCAAGAAAGGGCATTGGATCAACTCCTCTGGCTGAACCTTTCTTATATATGTTGCGACATATTAGTCTATAAAATATAAAAAATATAGTATTATATATTATAGTAATAAAATTTAGTATAAATAAACATTTTTTTAAAACATTATAATTTTTTATTATATTATACCTAATAACGATTTATACTCTCCCTTAGCAGATATTAATAGTAAACAGATATTAAACTGATTAGTCATAAAATATGATGAAATTGTTATTGCAGCTTTACACTAATACAGTACAATATCAGTCGTTATAGATACCAATCAAATAAATATTAATATATTTAATTTTTCAAAATACTTTCTAAACGTTTCTTAATATTTATGGAGGTTAATAAATATTTGTAAGAAACTAAAATTTAAAAAATATTTTATATTTAATTTGCAAGAAACAGTGCATTATGTCAAGTTTCCTTTGAATTCCAAAGTAAAATCTTTATTATATCAATCATGATATACAGGGTGAGGCACCTAAGGCCACCTGGAATAACTCCCACAGTTCTAAAAATAAGAAAAAATGCTTTAATTTAAAGTTGTGTGGTATCGAGGGGGACATATTGTGGAGGTAAACATTTTTTCCCAGGTAGAGGTGCTTAGGAGATTTGAATGTCATCTTTATTTTTTAAAATGGAACCATGCATTTTCGAACACCTGCGATTGAAGCTTTTCCAAGACAGTTTCAATGGTCATAGATATTCAAAGCCACAGACATGAGAAGTGTTAAAAAATGAAAATTTATCCTGAATGTTTCCGAAACAGAATACTCACGGTTTTATTAATTCAATCAAACCGAAATGTTATTATATTTATGTTTGATGCGTGACCGTGATCTGTGTTACTTCATTTAAGGGGTTAGTCTACCCTAGATCGGGCAGAAACAGGCGAATTTTCAGGAATTAATTTCAGACAAAATATCGGTGATACATAAATGATTTTTTTTTCATTATCTTTATTAGGGTTTCAAGAACATGCACAAATTTTTTGGTGTAAAATAATTTCAAAATGGCGATGAGGCACTCCTTCGCGCGCAACTATGCTTTTCAGACGGTGTACATGGTTTCTGAAATGTGGGTAATCTGAAAAAAAATATGGTCATTAACTATATTGTATTGTCTTCGGAATGACGGAGCTTTTTTTCTCTCCTCGTTTTTGGCGTCAAGAAAAAAATTTCTGAATTTTTCAAAAATGCAATAAAAAATTCAAGAATTTTTTTCTTGACGCCAAAAACGAGGAGAGAAAAAAAGTCCGTCATTCCGAAGACAATACAATATAGTTAATGACCATATATATTTTTTTTTTCAGACCACCCACATTTCAGAAACCATATATGTACACCGTCTGAAAAGCATAGTTGCGCGCGAAGGAGTGCCTCATCGCTATTTTGAAATTTTTTTACACCAAAAAATTTGTACATGTTTTTGAAACCCTAATAAAGATAATGAAAAAAAATCATTTATGTATCACCGATATTTTGTCTGAAATTAATTCCTGAAAATTCGCCTGTTTCTGCCCGATCTATAGAGTAGACTAACCCCTTAAGCTACAAAAGTTATTAAATAACGTAGACCATTTAATGTAAATGTAAACAAATTTCGATGGAACGTTGATTCAATAGAAAAATCGAAAATCATTGAATTGAATGATTTTCGTGAAATCGTAAATGACCGTATCAGACTACGAATTGGGATTGAGATTGAATTGAAATTTGACCAATCAGAGCAAAGTTTACTAAACTTGAGATCAATTTTCTTTATTCTGATTGATTAAATTTCAATCCAATCTCAATCCCAATCCGTAGTCTGATACGGGCTTTAGACAAAGACAGATAAAGGGAAAACAAAATTAGAAAGGTTGACATTATCGACATCGAGGAAGTTCGCCAGTCACTGCAGGATCCCCTTAATGATCGATTACATAATGTATGATACACATGAGTTACATACCTAAATAGAGAAAGACGATAAATAAATATTTATTATCGTAACACACTTACGTTCCCGATAACATTTGTGCCATCGTAGTAAACATGGCACAAAATCCCACAATTTCTTTATAATCTTCTAGGATCATTTTTCTTGATTTGCTTCGACTAGGTATACTCTCAACTCTGACTAGCACAATTACTATCAATTGTTATCAATGTAAATGCTACATCCATAGACATATACAATGTCTATAGCTACGTCATAGTATTATACTGTGGCTACATCAAAATTAATGGCTGGTATTCATATAGCGAATTCGGTTGGACGCACCAGTGCGCACTCAGTGCACATTAGTGCTGGCCGTTGGGTAGAGTTAGAGGCCTAGATGATTATCTAAGCCTCTAGGTAGAGTTGGTCAAGGAAGAGTTAAGCCAACTAGTGTTCCTTTCGCTGATTGGCTCTGCCATTTCCCGATTAGCGCTTCCGGTTTTTTAAAACATTTGACAGGTTGTTGTCATATCAATTAATAATATATAATTTAAAGTATTCAGCAATTATAAAATACTCTAACTTGAAATAAATACTACTGATATGTTTTAAATCTTAATAATACTATTTAAAATAAAGTGCAAGTACTGAAAATCTGTAGTTTACGTAAGTAACCTACACTATAGATTTTCGGTATTGACATTGACAGTGAATATCGGAACGCAGCCTTATGCTAGGTCTACAATGCGAGTCGCAAAGTCGTGAGTCGCAAGAATTGACCAATCACAATCGAATTTGAGGAGAATAATCGACCGTGATTGGTCAATTCTTGCGACTCACGACTTTGCGACTTCCCATTGTAGACCCAGCATTAGTATACAAACTGAAGTTTCAGCAATTTGAAAATTCCACGTATCAAGTTGGTCACGTGATTTGATCGGAAAATGGCGTTTTCGAAACTTCCGGCCGACTCTACCAGGTTTCTCTCTGACTCTACCTGACCAACCTGACCAACTCTATGCCAGTCTAGGCCGTACAGTAGCGCCACACATCCACTTTCAGGAATTGGAACTACTGAGTCACATCCATTTTTCAACTGTCAATCAATTTGGTTCATGTCCGTGCTATATATATCCATGCCATTGAACTATAATTTACTTTTACTATAACCAGAGAGAAATCTGAGAGAGGCCATCCCGGCGTTTTTCGTCAATTTTTGTGTGCCCGATTTTCCGACGCGCCGCCTGAGAAAGTGCGCATCAACTACGTCGTTTCGCTCGGTAACCGCACATGGTTTGCGTCCGTGCTAATGGTTCGTGTCCGAAATGAATTATCACCTGGTAATTATTTTCTAAACATGGGATTTATGGGCAACATACTTGATATGAATGACTCCATCGAGGGTGGTTTCTTCAAGATTCCGTTTATAAACGAGAAAGAAAATAAAGAGTGAGTAGATTTAAAACTAATAAGACCACATACGTATGCATCATTAATGAAAAATTAATAATTAAATTACTTATAAAATTTTAAGTATTTTAACCGATTATGAAAAATTTAATAAATGGACTATTAGATATAAAGAAGGCGTG
>NW_020210121.1:0-670 GCF_003070985.1 Temnothorax curvispinosus
GTTTAATATAACTCTTTTATTATTTTTTTCCAAACTCTTATTCTTTCTTTTTAAACAGATTATTAATCTTTCTGGATCTTTACCAAACAGTTGTTGAAAAATAAGAATTTCTCATTCAACTTCAGAAATATTTGTAACATCTTCAGTGATTTAATCTATGTATCAAAATATATTGTGTCTGTTAAGTTAGCACCCCTCCCCCTCCGCAAAAAAAGCAGAATAACACATATGTAGAAATTAAATGCTCTTTATGTGCTAATTATGTGTTCTATTCACGTTTTTTGTGCTCGAACGGTTTCATGGAAAATTGCAATTAAAAGTGGGGATGCTGGCTTAACATAAGCTAGCACCCCTACTCATTAAAATTATATTAAAAAATAAAGTACTTAATACAGTACAATTATGTGCTTTTTATGTGCTTTTAAATGTCTCAAATCAAATTAGTTTATCTGTAATAGTTTAAAAAGTATACGTAAAAAAAGGATCTATATACTACTGATATAAGAGTAAAGTATCAGTTAAAATACAGAAAGCAAAATAATTCTTGTCTTAAAATGTTTCTTGATTAAGTGTTCTCGAAATATGCACAATGAAATTTTCGTGCTTATCCCCTTTGACCGACTCGAACGTGAACACCCCATACGTACAAGAGTAAAGTACCAGTTAAAAT
>NW_020210121.1:680-2289 GCF_003070985.1 Temnothorax curvispinosus
TGAACACCCCATACGTACAAGAGTAAAGTACCAGTTAAAATACAGATTGGTTTTAGTCTTAAAATATTCCTCAATTTATGTGTTTTCAAAATATGTACAATGAGATTTCTTTGCTCATCCCCTTCGGCCGACCCAAACGTGAGCACCCCATACGTATAAAAATAAAGTACCAGTTAAAATATAGATAGCGAATTGGTTTTAGTCTTAAAATGTTCCTCAACTTATGTGTTTTCAAAATAAACAAAATAAGATTTTTGTTTTGGTTAATGTATTGATTAACTTGTTTAATAAGATTTCAGAAAAATTTTTATTTATATGTATTTGTATATGTATTTGTATACATTTTTAAAGTTATTTAATATGAGTTAGGAGTAAGTATTGCAAAGTTGCTAAATATTATGGAGAATGGGTCACTGAGATTCTGAACAATATATAAATACATATAAGTAAACATATGTTTAATTAATTTTTAACATTCCCTTTCTAATAATAGAAACAAAATATAATTTTCAAAATTAGTTACTCTTTAGTAAACTTTAATTTATATTTATATAGAATCTCTTGTGTATTGTTTTTCATGATAATATTACATGAATGATAGTACGGTACAGTTCACGCTACAATTGCGTGACTAATACTTGAAGGATATATTTGTTTTATGATGTATAAAAGAATATGGTAATAGAATATTTAGATATTACATATATAATTGTTTATTTAAAAAATTTGTATCAAAAAATTACATTAACAAAAAAAATTAATGTGATTTTTATGCTTTTAAAATCATTGTGCATATTTCAGGAGCACATAAATTGAGGAATATTTTAAGACTAAAACCAATTTGCTACCTGTATTTTAACTGGTTAGGTACTCTTGTACGTATGGGGTACTCACGTTCAGGTCGGTCGAAGGGGATAAGCACGAAAATTTCATTGTGCATATTTCGAGAACACATTAATCGAGAAACATTTTAAGACAAGAATTATTTCGCTTTCTCTATTTTAACTGATACTTTATTCTTATATCAGTAGTATATATATCTTTTTTTTGCGTATATTTTTTAAACTATTACAAATAGACTAATTTTGTTTGAGGCATTTGAAAGCACATAAAAAGCATATAATTCTAGCATATTGAGTTTTTTATTTTATATGTAATTTTAATGAGTGGGGGTGCTAGCTTACGTTAAGCCAGCACCCTCAGTTTCAATTGCAATTTCCCACGAAACTGCTCGAGCACAAAAATCGTGAATAGAGCACATAATTAACGCATAAAGAACACTTAATTTCTGCATATGTGTTATTCCGGTTTTTTATGGAGGGTGCTAACTTAACAGACATAAATACATTATATTACTTTTTTACCTTTTAAGATTTTTTCCTTTGTTTACGGATGTTTGCAAATCTAAGCTATTCCATTATAGAGTGTTCCAAGTCTTTCTCTGTATTACAAGGGATTGTTGTCTAACAGCCTCTAAAACAAGAAGAATTCAATATAGTTTAGATAAGAAAAAGGTTGTAATTTAATATATACCTTATAATTTAATTATAATAAGCAGAGCTTTTTACTTACGACTTGTGTAAAAGCTTCTTGGTCATCTTTTAGCATT